>NC_142367.1:3828437-3885937 GCF_059441175.1 Urocampus carinirostris | reverse complement strand
AAAAACATCATTAAAATTCAAGCAATTTCCCGGATTAGAAGGACCCGTACAAACTGATTTATGAAAGTGAGCAGTTATCATCGGTATGTGCTCGAGTGTGCACGCCAGTCTGCATTGTTGACTGTGCGGGGCCACCATGTGACCAAACGTCCAAGAGAGGGATGAAGGAGGAGAAAAAAGGAATACATTTTTTCCTCTTTCTGCCAAATTTTTTTTTTTTAAAGCTCATTATCTCGCCGTGTCTGGCTGCATGGCTCGGAGCCAGAATATAATGATGAGGATAAACTCGCCAGGAACAACTAGTTTCAGTTGGAGGCCATCTCAGGGGAAGACGGGGGCGCCAAATGCCCCCCCACTCAACACACACACAACCCTTCAAACTCTTTTTACTTCTCCTGCCTTTATCCCCAACACGTTGGTGTTTGTGCCATGTCATGTGCTGATGGGGAGCTCGGCTGCGCGTTGCCCATCATTAAGGGGCTGCCGCCGCGGTTTCCTCCCACCCCTTCGTCTCCGTGCACTTGTTAAAATATCCTCTGTTCCAATTCTTTTTTTCTTTCCTGTCCCCTCACACTGGCTGCTGTCCCCACCCTGGCAAGCCCAGGTTATGGTTTAAACATGACTACCGTCCCTTTGAAGAGCAAGGGGCATCGTCGTTGCAGTCGAGAGGAAAGCGGCGCCTCGGACCAATTTAATCAACACGGAGAAAGTGAGCGCTCATGATGGCCCCACCCTGTCTCAATCGGAAAGGTATGTCGGTATTGCGTGGCGGGGGAGCTTAATTGCCAAGGTGAAGCGCCACCACCCCGTGCCTCTTTAATGTGTAATGATCCAGCCAAGAAGGAGCAGGAACGACAGGATCTCGAAGGGAGCGTATCAAAGGGCGGCCCACCTGTCATGGGCACACATACAGGTGCTGAGACCTCCATCATTATCCAAAGTACTTTAATCCCACCCAACGATGTATTTTAAACAGTGGGCGAAAGGTCCTAGCAGGTACCGGATCAGCTTCCTGTACGTTAATTTGGGGTCAGGGGTAAAGAGCAGAATGGTTCTGAAATAGACAATTGTTTTCCACGCTCGTGTCTTAAACTTGCCACACATCAAAGT
This sequence comes from Urocampus carinirostris, assembly GCF_059441175.1. Classification (NCBI taxonomy): domain Eukaryota; kingdom Metazoa; phylum Chordata; class Actinopteri; order Syngnathiformes; family Syngnathidae; genus Urocampus; species Urocampus carinirostris. Next base: position 3,884,827 of record NC_142367.1, on the reverse strand, counting down.
ATAGGGCTAAAATACACTGAACTAGACAAGCAAATTGACCTGTGGCTAAGCCCTGCCCTCAAACACGATGAGCCAATCACAGTTTGCATAGCAGACAACATACAATCGGACAAGCTTTGCTGGTATGTCCATTCAATTTCATTGCAGTTCGTCAGTTCTTGTTCATTTTTTTCAAGCCTTAAAATGTTTAGACAGTGTGCATAGGGTACATGCAAATCTGATACAATGTATCCTGAGAGGCTGGGCGATGGGGTATATTTTTTACCTGATTTAGCCACGTCTAAATCGAGACAAATGTCTGCTTTAGATAAGGCTATGCGTTAAACATAGCACCAACTCAACAAGGATAAAGGTAATAAGGACGTCTGCGTCTGTTCTAAGGTAAGTCAAAATAGTATTTAAGGCAACTTATTGTCAGTTTATTTATTATGTTAACATCTCTAACATGAGATTGAAGCTAGCTAACATTAGCTCTATGCTACATCATGTTTGTTTACTGGGAGTTCAGTGGCCTGTTGTGTGATAGTTTTTGTATGTTATTAATCACAAGTTATTGCTAGCTGTTGTCCAAGTGCTCTAGTCAAGATCAGATTTTGCCCCAAAAAATTGATCATTAAGCTCCGCAGTGTGAACCTAGCCTACAGTATACGTTGACTTTTGAAGCTTAGCTTCTCTAACTTAATAGTAAATAACTACGTGCACAAATGTTGGCAATGTTATGTTGAATGATTCTACATTAATACTGTAGCACCTAACTACCTTTTGGTGACTGGGATGATATGTAAACTTAGTGGGCCATAAAGCATCAATTGCCTCCTGCAAAACGTCTCCGATAGTTAGACTCGCCATAACACTCTTCAGACTGTTGAATGAGTTAAGGGGGAGTGGATTAGCCATAGGTTAATTAAAGCCGGCAACTGACTGTTGCACACCTATATTTCTCGACATACGAGTATCTAAAAAATATGTTTGTTTATTTGGGATTTATGTACTTTTATTTATTATTCAAATCATTAGTGTTTTCAAATGAATTCATTTTTTTAACACTAGAAGGCACTAAATAATACACATTGTGTCCCTTAAAAAAAGCCAATTTATTATTTGAGTTTTCCCAGAACAGTTCAAATAGACAAAGGTTTCTCAACTTGTTTTGAGCCAAAGCATTCTTATTTTGATGGAAAAATCTCAACGCTCACCAAAAAAATATAACCCTAGATTATCTTCTTGGAACTACTCAATTAAAAAAAAAAATGTTCCATTTAATATATTTTACCCTATTTACGGTTTACAAACCGCATTGGATTATAAGGCGCACTTTCGAATTTCTGGAAAATTTGGGCTTTTTATGTACGCCATATATTCTTTAAAAACAAAAGTTTTGATCCGTGATTTCCCTTTAAAAGTGGAACTCCTGAGATTCAAATTTACAAGAGGCATCCTGTGGTGAAACCCCACACACCACTGAGCAACAGTTCCGTCTCATTTGGACACATTGCTTGATGTGTGTCAGGCTAGAAACATAAATAATTAACCATGTTTTTTTAAAGAGGAAAGGGGTATGGAGGATGTGTTAAACCCTTCTCTGGAGACCTCTCTAGCAACCCCCCTTCTATTGGGTAATTAAATTAGGGGTTTCATCGCAGGGCATTTGCTCCCCCCACAGTCCCCGCAGCCGGCAGATTCAATTAGCAACGATGGGAATAGGATGATGACAATGTTAAGAGCAAATTATCAGTCACTTAATGGCCCAGTTGGGACTTGTACGCCACTGCCAGATGTCTGGACCTTTGCTCCAATCTAGGGAGGCCCTTTCCATTAAAATTGGCTTCAACGAGGTCCACGCATTATTGAGGACAGTTTAACGACTTGGGATCAGATGTGCCGGATTGAAAAGTCAGCTCGGCCAGCCCACAACATTTGCCGCCAGCCCCCACCGCCAAAAAACACTCGTTCCACACCGCCTCCCTCTTCACGTGGACACGATCCATCAATGTCACAGGGGTCTGAATACAGCACCCACCGGAGAAGCATTTCCAACAGGACAGTAATTATACAAGGGTCCCTCTGCTCAACAAGAAATCCCGAAATTCCTGGCCTCAGTGGAACTGGACTTCTGCAAAATGACTGACAATGTGGTACATTAACTGTTCTCTGTGCCGTTATTTCAATACTTTGTGAATTTTCAACATGCAATGTGGTCTCAGTTATGATTGTCTTAACAGTCCTTAAGCCCCTTTCTGCAAATGTCTGCCTGTGTGTCAAACGTTACGGTTCAAAGGTGGGGTAGGTAACTTTAAAATATTGTACTTGCTGACGCCATCTTCTGGCTGAAATGATCATTGCAGCTCTTTTTGTTTTGCGCTCCAATAAAATACCTTTTATATCTTTTTTGGGGTATGGGTTGGCATTGGACTGAATTTGAAAAAGTCCTTTCCGTACTTTCACTGTTTTCATCCTGTAATAAAAGGAAACCACGACCGCACGTGTGATATTGCTTTGCCCTACATTACATATGTGCAGATTTATTTCTATGCCAAAATTCTCTAAGCCACCATGTCAACAAAACGTCCTAGAACCACAAAAGCACCAAAAAGGCAGAGGAAAATGCTTTATATCGATCACAAAGTTTGACTTCTCAACAAGCTTAAGCAGAAGTCGGGAACCTATGGCTTTTTTCATAGGTACATCTAGCTCGGTGATAAAATATAACCCTGGATTATCTTCTTGGAACTACTCAAATTTTGGCAATTTACTTCATTTTACATTGGAGGTTGACAGATTATCGGGCTGGCCGATATTGGCAGCAATATTTGACGCACATCTGCATATGCATTTGTATTTATTGACTGGCGGATTAAATACAATTTAAAACAGGGTTGTCGAGGCTCAGATGCAGCCGAGCCAAGCTCTCCACTCTCTCCTGCTCCTTTTTCTCCTCAATCGCTACCCAGTCCGTGCTTTCTGATTAGATAAGCGACCGAGGGACATGGAGCAATTCCCGATATGGGACCCCGCTCATCGAATCCTCTCTGTTAGGGATCCAAGAGGCTGGACCCGCCGAGTGGGTTGCCCGTGTGCATCGTGGCTCTCGCAGCTAGGAGGATACATAGAGGACTGGGGCATGGGCCAGGTGTCTGCCAGGGTGATGGCCCGGAGAAGGCCGACAGAGTGGAGGGGTAGGGTGAGCGGGCGAAGTGCCTTAGCGGCGCGTGCTCCCATAACTGACCTGACCTGACTGGCCTATTAAATACATTTAAAACAGGGTTGTTGAGGCTCAGATTCAGCCGAGCCAAGCTCTTCCCCTCTCCTGCTCCTCTTTCTCCTCGAACGAAACTCACTCCTTGCCTTCTGATTGGATAAGCGGCTGAGGGCAGACATGCTAACTCGTCTCAACATGCCAGTAGATCAAAACAGTTGATAATATTAAGATTACGAGATTAAAAAGCATAGTTAACTTGTTTTAGGGAAGCACATTCAGATGAAGACTGATATATTAGGTCTTACCATAGCGTTAGTTTGTCAATCAAGCGTGTGTGTGTGTGTTTGTGATTGGAGATTGCATACAATAAAAGCTGTTACCATAACATTAGTTTGTCAATCTGGCTCTAAAATAATGGTGCCCACACTTTTCGATTAGCGACCTCTGTTGAAATTTTGATGCACTTTGTTTTAAGGAAGTTAAAGTAATGTTGGTTGTATTGATATTTTTATGTATGTATTGTTAAAAAAGATCAGAGATATTTAAGGTCCGTTTATGTACCTTTATAAAAGTTGCTGTTAAACGTAATTTTACTTTATGTTAGTTTTTGGTTTAAGTGAAAGATTATTCATGTTAGTTGGGTTAAAATTGTAATTTACTGCTGAGGTGCAATAAATATTAAAAGGTTCTATAACACAACAACCTGTCTGTTCCTCTCTTTGTTTTTTCAAAATAATGGAAATAGTTACCTTTTCTGGTAACTAGTTACTTTTACTATAGAGTAATTCAGTTACTAACTTTTTGCAAGAAGTAACGAGTAACTATGACTAATAATTTCTTTAAAGTAACATGCCCAACACTGGTCCTACTCAGAACTATCTTATAACCTGTGGAAGTCAGATTTTCCAATATGCAAGTTTGACCATTAAAACACTGCATCAATTTTCCACACAATGACAAGTTTCTCAAGGGACAAAACCCAACTGTGGAAACACACATGTACGCATGCACAAAAAAACACAAATAAAACAAACAGTATTTTGCGCATTTGAGTTCACAGAAGCGCTTTGGAATGAAACTATGCCTTGTAACTTTTCTCCCAAAGCGATGCTGTGTTTGTTTATGCCTGGCAATTATGCAGCCTGGCTGATTTAGCTTCAGCCTGACGTGCAGCGGGGGAGGGCTAAATGTTCTTCAGGGGCCTCATTAAGGGGAGGGGGAGGAAGATAAATATAATTAATATTTGAGCACCCTTGCTGGAGATTTAGCCGTTTGAATATGGGGAGGCGTGAAGCGTCCTTAAGGGAGAACTTGCAACACAAGCCAAGAAGAGTTTGTGTAAGTGAGTGCGGTTGTGTGTTGTTAGCGCCGAGGGCTCAACTCACCTTGACATGGATGCGTTGACAGTGAGCGCAGTTGGGTAGGGGTGTCTAAAACCCCCTGTTGTGATTGGATAAACAGGTTGACCTTGCCTAGGAAGAAAAAGAAGGAAGGTAAAGAAACAAGGTTGACAGACGAGAAGGTAGCGAGTGCCCTAATGTCGGCCTTTTTTATTCTCATTTGATCAGGAACAAAAATCTGGGGGATTGCGGGGCCCTGGATCAAAAGCGGGGTGGGAATAAACTCCCGACAATTTTGAACGGCGCGAATCTTGATAGGGGCGGCTAATTAAATTTCATAACCCTTTGCTAGGTGTGCCGCCCCTCGGTGCCCTCCCCAAGCTGGAACTAGGTGTTTTGTTGTGATGATTAAAGACGAAGTGCGGCTCCCTTTAATGGAGCCGTCAAGCTAATTGAGGTCTACACATCCAAAAGACAAACAATAATGAATGTAAATTTATACCGAAAATAAAGTGCAGCAAATCAAAGGGCGGCCTGGCGGCACTTGGGGCCTTTTCTCGCTATTTAGACGGTGGTGAGAAAACATTAAATTAACAGAGCTTAATTTGTAGCCTTTTGTCATATTAACAAGTGTTGACAAGAGTTACCAGGGAGATCCCAGTGCGGGATTGCGGGTAAAAGGAAGACAATCACCGTTCATTTACTGTAATTTGACCCTAAAGAGACATGCAAAGTAGTGTGCAGCGTTGAAAAATTATGTCTAAAAATGAACACACGTTAAAAGTCAGTAGGCCCTAAAGCTTGGATATCAGTTCAGATTCAGATATACTTTGTCATTCTAGTACACGTGTATACAGAACGAAATACATGAGGGGGAGTGGATTAGCCATAGGTTAATTAAAGCCGGCAACTGACTGTGCGGGTCGATACATCTGACCCGCACAGTTTCCTTGAATGTACAGATATAAATAAAATGTTGTATTGAGTTGGAGTTTTGAAGTACTAATAATATACTAAATAATTATGGCTATGTATAGTATTATACAATAGTGCAAAGAGTGCAAGGGTAGCAGCTAACCAGATGTGCAAGATGGCAGTCAGGTAAACAAGTCACTGTACAGTAACAATAACACTGTAGTACGATAGTGCAGAGGAGAACAGATGTGCAAAGGAGTGGCTAGGTATATAGAACTCAATAGTTCAATAGTTGTATAGTTGTCAGCAAGGTGGAGAAACCTTCCTCAACGTGACTGTAAAAATAGTTTTTATCAGACGCAAAATAAAACAATGTAATTTGTCACAAGATTTGGTTAAATAACTCCAGTTAGATAGTTTTCATTCTCTATCCCTCTCATTAATTTTCTGTTATGATCCCCCTTAGTAGGAAAACCTCTTGCGCCCCCACCAGGTGAGTGCCACTGCCCCCTAGTGTAGTGGAGGTGCAATTGCATCTAATTTTAGGACAGTTAAAAAAATGAAAAGAAATTCCAAGGTCAAACGCGCTTCGTTTGAGAGAGGCCTGCACCCCTAAGGGTAGGTTGAGGCATTTCCAAAAGGGGCCATCCAGAGACGACTAGCTTACACCACTAAAACCTAGCAAATGTGCATTTTATTTTTTTGGGGAGTTCTAAATGTTTGAATTCTCTTTCTCACTATTGTGTACAGTTGGGCATAATAATCGTGTGTAAAATTGAATCGTGAGGGGCTTTAAGCACATTTGTTGGGGGTATATACACTACCTACATCTGCCATATCGTTTGTTTCAGAATTTCATTGGCTTACCAACGTGTCAATCATTTGATTCTGTTACTACTGGCTAAAAAAAATTCAAAGCTAAAGGAGACTAGATCGGTAATATCAATACAGGCCCTTAAAGGCTAATGCGAGCTGTGGACCGTTAAAAAAGCATGATATTGGCTCAAATTTGTGTCAATCAAAAGGTCAGAGCCTAATAGCAATATTGGAATTTTTTTTACAAGTCTGTTCATTTTCAAACGGGAATTTTGAGGCAAAACGAACGGATTGTAACAAGGAACGTCCATCAATGCAGAAATGCGTTTAGGCGGATTGTTTATTTCTGTCGGCATTATCGTGTGTTCTGGAGTAAATGTTTTACCCAGTTGGATTCACTGGATGGTCCTGGATGTAATAACCGCATGTTTGCAAAGAATGATCTCATGAGACCTATTGATAAGCTTTGACGGCTTTCTAGTTTTCGGGTATCTTGTTTCGGACTGATGGTGATGTTTCTGTGATAGGTACATTTTTGAATGACCAGCATATCTTGGATCCCAGAAGTTTAAGCTTTCCAATGTATTTCAGTGAATGGGGACATCATCTTTTAATGTAAATAAATGTATGTCTTTCGTTTAATTTATTTTTGGCGTCATTTATAGTACAGTGACATCTCTATATAATGAATTAATTTTTTGCGTGGCTGAAAACCAATTAGTCCGTTCTTGGCCTCCCAAAAGCATCCAAGTTAACTCTAATAGACATAAAATCTTCTTCCTGATCAATTAAACACAAAGTAATTTAACATAAAAGTAAAATAATAAGATGATAATAAAATAATCATGGCAGAAAACGCATGTGCTAACTGGGACGAGCTGAAGCTGGCAAGCGGTCTCTAGTGGTAGCGTCTGGAAATTTTGATAATTCTTTTGTATGTCAGGCAAGATATCTCGAGTATCTCTTTCAAGAGAAGCCACTGCATGTGCCAAGTAACTAAATGTAATTCAGTAGGTGATTAGTTTATACTGTTTTAATATTGGACACCTTCAAAGGAGATTTTCACAGGATGCCAGTTTGTTATTTTGACTATTATTGTGCAGTTTGGATAGGAGGTAGAGATGGGAAGAATAATTCACACTCATAGTGTAAGAACTTGCTTCTCTCTAAATACGTCTATCCTTCTTGTTTGCAGTATTTTGTGACATTTTTACTGAAGAACTTTTCTTGCACCTTGTTTTGAAACAACAAAAATGACTTGTCAAGACAAGTCTCAACACTCCTAAATTACTCCGGGAGGAGATACATTTTACGCGGATTATTTATATTAATATGGGACAAAGGCTCTAGCGTTATTATTATTTCATAAATTTGATCAAATCATGAAACGTGACATAATGAAATAAAACGCTTTGAAGAAATTTAGCTTTTGTCTAGAGACCGGGTTTGGCAATTTTATTTCAATATATTTGGTGCGGCTCACTCAAAAAGAAAATGGAAAAAAATCTAGGTACAGTAACACCTCGGTTATCGCGGTTAATGGGGACCAAAACCACCCGCGATAAGTGAAAATCCGCGAAGTAGCGGCGCACCTTCAAAAAAAAAAAAAAAATTAAATTCTTTTTTAGACCCGGTTAATGGGGACCAAAACCACCCGCAAAAACTGAAAATCTGCGAAGTAGCAACACCCCTTCAAAAAAAATAAAAATAAATGAATTTAAAAAAAAAAAAAAAAAAAAAATTTATTATTATTTTTTAGACGCATTTAATGGGGAGCATTTTGTACGGGAGTCAGATTTGGGCACAACACCGGGGCGCGGTTTTAGTGCGGCTTCCACTTTACCGCCCCCCAACCCCACAGGTCCCCCCTACCCCTTTCCCCCGCGGCCGCCCGTCCGTCCGTCGGCCGGAGCCATCGAGGGCCGTGTAGCGCCATGTAGAGCCATCGCGGCCCGAGCGGGTGACTTTTTCATCCGCGTTAACAAGCGCATTTTGTAGAATACGATCGCGCTTTATTGTTTAAATAAACGCGTTATATAGACTATGATCGCCCAATTATTTTAATTAGCTCGCTTTATGGTTTCAATAAGCGTATTATATAGAATACGATCGCTTTTGTCGGAAGCGCAGCAGAATGCGCGTTCACGCGAGGGGGGAGGATTCTGTACGGGAGTCGGATTTGGGCACAACACCGGGAAACGAGAACGGCGCGCCGTGCTAGGGTCGTCAGCCGAGGGGGATTCCCGCAAAAAGTGAAAATCTGCAAAGTAGCGACGCCCCTTAAAAAAATAAATAAATAAATAAATTAAAAAAATTAACCATTACAGACCGCGAAGCTCTGAATCCGCGAACGTCAAACCGCGAAGTAGCGAGGTCCCACTGTATTTGGCTTTTATGGTTCTTTGGGTCAAAGAAAACTCCCAACCCCTGTGATAAACAACCAGACAGTGAAATCTTCACACATTTCATGCACAAACTACAAAGAATCGTAGTTAAAAAAGGATTTGCTTACTGTGGTACTAACCATCCTAAGGGATGGGGGATCTGGCCGACAGTGCCAGGTGACAGTGGGTAATAAGGAGAAATATCTGAAGGATGTGGAGGCCTTGGAATTCCTGCAGCAAAAGTAGATGATATAAGCAAGGAGAGGAGGTGGACAAGATTAAGAATCCAATCTTTTGTCAGAATTCAAAATGTCGCACACATCACAGGAAGAAGAAGCAAACGGAGGCAGCCTTGTTGATAGTGTCACAAAGAATAAAAAAAAAAAGCTAGGAAGAAAGAACGGGAAAAAACAACACTTCCTGATCAAAGACCTAAACAGGCAAGAGTCTAACAATGTGTTTGGAGGGGGCAGAAAGGGAGAGAGGTGACAAAAAGGAAGGGAATTAAATAAAAAAAATAAAACAATGACATAATTTTTTTGTGACATTTGTCAGTCAGAAAAATTATTGATCCAAATTGGCGGGGGATTAGAGGTTAAGAAATTTTAACAATATCATTAGGATGTTCCACTTGTTCAGAGGGAGGTTGCCGCCTCGTTTCCTGTCACCGACATCATTCTATTTGCATGACAAAAGCTATTGGAAAAATGCAGCTGTTAAACTTGGTTAGCGGAGCAAATTAAATTAATTGGTGACAACTAATATCACAGCTTGGTGTCAGTAATGTTGAAAAATATACTTCTTTTGGGAGCAAGCTCCTTTGATTCAGGTACATCAATCAAATTGTACGCCTTGAACGGAAGTAATGTTTTTTCTGACTGTACGGGGATGAATTACAATAAGTTGGATCAAAGTACAATGGTAATGCAAACAAAAAATCATACCGTAGATCATATGAGTAGTGACTGTACAAAGTATGAAGATCCACTGCATAATATTTTGGTGGAAGACTGCAGGTAACATTCGTTCAACCCTTTTATTGCAGTAAAACTCTCAAATACATGGTTGCATGGTGAATGCTGAACTATACTACAGTTTATTTTGATTTTGATAACTGCCCCCTCAAAGGAGATTGCACAGGATGCCAGTTTGTTACTTTAACTGTAATATCTCACTGTTGTTTGTAAATTTGATTACTATGCACATAGATTTATTATTTGTTTTTCAAATTGGACACCTGCAACTAATCTTGCATAAGATACATGTTCATCATTTTGACTATTCTACTTCGCTGTTTTTAAATTTTTGACTTTTGTGCACATCAATGTTCCTATGGCCAGAAATTTTGATGTCCACACCCTTCAGGGCAGATCTGCTTTTAGTAACCTAGGTGAATAAAATTAAAAAGAGAAGGTTCAGGGGAAGGCTTTTAAAAACAGATAAGGGTTTCTTGTCCATTTTTGTCGTTCTCCTTACAAGTTAAAAATTAATAGTCTTTGCTCCTTATTTTGAGTGTCTACTTAACTTTGAACTTATCACACTATAACAAATATTTCAACTTCCAAATACAGTTGTACATTGTTTTACGATCAAACGATCTTATCAATGTTACGGTAATAGTTCACATGCAAATAAAATCTTCCTTGTTATACAATCAGTTTTCCAGTATCCGAAGTCAGTGACGTCACCACTAAAAGTTCGCGTAGGTACGCACCAGCAGATTCCTGCTTGGTTTATCAACTAGGCGAGACCATTGCAACCCCCTGTATTCAATAGCCAAATGGTTTAGCCGGTAATTCATTGGTTGCAGCCATGAGGGCTCAGTTCATTTTCGTTATTGCGCATTGTTTATAGCTATAGTTATAGTACAGTATTTGATTTCCGGCCATGCAAAAAGGAGAGAAAATGAGAGCCAAGGCTGCAATTATGATGCATAAGAAGCAAAATATTATCGCAACATTGGACAGTGGGTTAAAGTTGCAGATTTGGCGAGGGAATACTGGAGAAGCATGTCCACAATCTCCACCATCTTAAGACAAAAAGAGACCCTTAAGTCTGCAACAGTGGTGATGGTTATCATCGTTTTATTGAGCCGAAAGATGGCAATACATTAAGATATGGAAAAGCTTCTTATGAATTAGATACAAGAAAAAGAGCTTGCAGCATCAGCTGCACTCCAAGGATGACAATAAACCAGAGGAGGAAACGTTCGTCTACTGGGAAAATTTGCAGGCTTTTATAAGAAAAAGACATCCAAATAAAGCCAAAAGCGGATGGTCAAATGATATATTCGACAAAAATGGTCTGAAACATTTTAAACACATTCTGCGATCTGGACAGAAATAAAATTCACTAGAGCGTTAATTTATGCGTCCAGCAACCAAACTGGCACAGTGTGTGGAAAAGTGTGCCTCGTGAATGACATTTAACTGACTTTTTACATTTGATCAGTTTCATCCGATTGTTGTTGTTTTTGTGAACTGTTCTTGGCTAACACAGTAAAGTCTCGTAATCTTTTGCATTTCTCTAGCCTTATTTCTTGTTTTATTTACACTATGTAGTATATTTTTGAACAGTGACTGAACATTAGTGTACCTACAGGGCAGTTACAGTTTAATGAGGGTTTGGATGCATTTCACGATCTTGGGAACGGATGAATCCCGTTTCAATTCTTTTCAAAGTTAAAATGTGTTCCGATTTACAACCGTTTCATTATACAACGTCACTACCAGAACCAATTGAATTCGTAAAGTGTATTAATGATCTTATGATAAAGTCTGATTGGAATTATAAAAACTATTTTTTACACTTATGTTTGCAGGTACATAGCTTTCCAAAACTCCTGTTGGGAAAGTAGAACTTTTGAATTATTAGATGGTCTATTATTCTTTTGTTCTACATCATTGTCCGAATAGATGAACATATATATATATATATATATATATATATATATATATATATATATTAGCTTAGAAATAACTTGCCAACTCATAAAGCACTTTGGGTAAATTCCTTTATCCAGCCAACATATTTAAAATGGCACTGTCAGTTAATGCATCTTAAACCCAAAGTGAAAAAAAGCATTTTGGAAAAGCACAAAGGAGCACACTAGATCTAATGTGCCTCGTTATTTAATTGAACACTGATTACCGATTTGGCTGCTCCATTACGCACTGCATTAAACAGGAGCTGGTGCATTATTTGCCCTCTTATAAGGGTTGTTGTAACAAGGCAACATCATTACCCAAATGAGTGGTTAGAAACCAATGAAATAATAGATAGCACAGGAAAATAAATAGCAATGAAGAGACAGGTAGCCCATAAAATAAATAATGCAACATGCCATGCTCTAATGAAGGCCTTAAAATGGAATCCTAAAAGACCTTATTTTTCTCTTTCATTTAGGCACAGCCTCACGTTATTCCACCGACCGGTCACGGTTAGCCCGCTTTAGCATTTAGCTAGGCTGCCGTGATCATCGGGTATGTTTACAGCTTGGTTTAGGTTTATTCTCGCATCCGTTTTGGTTGAGGTTTACCGGGTTGACTGGCTGCCTACTGTTTTTCAGTCGTCCGGCCTCCCATTTCTCCGCTGATCGATCCCAGTCATCCCTCTTTAGCAGCCACGCCTGCTGTGACCCGGTAGGGTTACCCCCGGTCGGCTGTGTGTATTATTTGTTGCCAATTCGCACCTATTTAGACTGCAACACATCGCCAGGCATTCTCCACAAAACTACTAAAACCTCGCTTAAAACACTCGTAACCTATTCAACTAATTAAAATAAAATATATATAGTGACTGACTTGCGAGGGTGCTGGTGTTATTCTGATGACATCGCAGCTCAGAAGGCCGAAGACAAACGGGCTGTTTTTAAATACATTATCTTGGAACATTATTGGAATAAACTGATTCGAGAAATAGAGAAATAGATAGATTACATATAGATACAGAGATATTATGCAAAAAACATGTACATGTTTTAGAATGTGGGTATCCTTTAATGGGTGTAATCCATAACCACAGATTATTTCAGACTAAATCTGTTTATGGACGTAACGCTTCCGATGACAAAAAAGTTTGTTTCAAGTCTCGTAACTAGCATTCAAAAGTATTTGTTGCCTAATTTAACTTGGCCGACACTTGCCTGTTTTGGGGTCCACGTCTGTCTGTAGGTGTGGTGGAGGGTTCCCCGGTGTGAAGTGCTCATTGCTGTAGGTGATAAGCGGTGTGAGAGGGTGCACGTGGTGAGGGTGCTGAACCACTGGAACCTTATTCGACTGCAAAAGAGAAAGACAAGAAAGAAGAGAGGCTTAATATCAGAAAGAAAACAAAAAAAGAGTATATCGTATTACGGGTCTCCAGGAAGCGTCAAACCGCAGGGCCTCAGTGAAAACAATGCGGTTTGTAATTAAAAACACTTCTGCGGTGTCACTTTGGAATTTAGTGTCTACGAGGCCCTGGGGGCTTGCCACTCCTCATTTGTGGGGGGCGATGTTTGACCAAGCACTTTAAACCACAGCTTTGGCACAAGTCATCGATTTTGTGCAAACCACAGAAAACCGAGGCGGTGCATGTAAATCCACAGTCATTAGCGGCGTCGGTCAAGACGCCACAGTTCCCTTAGTCTTTCTCGCTCCCCTTTTTAGCCTGATCCTCGAGGGGTTGTAGGATTGAATCCTACTAAATGGGTTGGGAGCTGAAAATCCATTTCTGCATTTTTGCCAAATTACTTGGAGCTATGTAATCTTCCCTTTGTGCTCCTAAGTGGCACGGTCTACCCTCTCCCTTTTTTTTTTTTCAATTACCCCAAGATTACAGTAAAGCTGCCAAGGGGTACCTGTTCCAGGACTTGGACAACCGTACCCCCAGACACCAGATAACCAGATTAGAAGCTCTGCTGTAGATTAGCCCGATGGCTTTAGTCCCTTTACCCAAACATCCATATCCCGCCCTCAGCTGCCAAAGAAGCTGCACTAATCAGGCTTATCATAACATGGATGATATGTTCAAGGGGGACAGGGCTTGTGTTAGCGGTTAAGGGGAGGTAATGGGGTGGATAAGCTTCAGTGTGTTGTTTCGTGTAGGCCATCCCACAACCTCATTAGTTTCAAATCTATGCATAATATAGCAGTGGGATAGTGCTGACTTTGAAAAGCAATAATGGGACTGGGAGGACAATAAAATACAGTAATCCCTGTTTTTTTGTGGCAGTTGCATTCCAAAAATCTCGTCTCGTGAAGAAGAAACCTGATGGTTCATTAAAACGAAAGAACTAACCCAATTTAAAGGCTCAATCATTTGTTTAACATAGGGATGGGCATCTATTTGGAGTCAGGGGTTGCATTTGGTTCAAAACTTGAGGCCAAGAGGCCAATCCTGGAGACTTAATTCTTTTTATTGATGAATAAATATAAATACAGACATCCATATGTTACATTCCATTGTATTGTCTTTGGAATATATGAGTTACATCAAATTGTTTTTTTTAAAAAATTCACATTTAAAGCAAAATTATGTTATTAGGTCCTTGTTTCAGGCACTAAATTTGCTATTTAGTTTTGAAATATTACCAGAGTTTTATTTCCTTAGTATTTCTGCATTAGTATTTTTGTAGTATTTCCATAGAAGTGTTTTGTAATATTTTCATAGTTGAATTGTTGTAGTATATCTGTAATTTTGTTGTCGTATTACTGCAGTTGTATTTTGGTAGTATTTGTGTCGCAATCTTTTTGTAGAAGTATTTTTTTTTATTATAGTATTACCGTTATCATATTTTTGTAGTATTTATGTAGAAGTATTTTTGAAGTATCTCCATAGTAATATTTCTGTTGTGTTTTTGTAGTATTTCCATTGTAGTGTTTTATATATGTATTTTTATAATGTTAATAAAATAATTGTGTAGTATTTTGTTGTGATATTTCTGTCATAATATTTTCAGTATTTATAAAGTATTTTTTTTTCTTTTTAGAATGAAATCCAAATAATATGGTAGTTCACTGTTTTTAAGCATTAAATTTGACATTCGGTTTTGTAGTAATGTTATTTTTGTATTAGGTGTGAAGTAATATTTTTGTTGGAGACACACAAAGGGACAATAGGGACAGAGTTGGCACAGAAATATTTTTTATTAGTAATACTTTGTTTACTATTATATTTCTTGTCATGATATTATGACCATTTTCATTCGCCAAACCGGATGAAAAAACCTAAAAGGCCACATGCGGCCCGCAGGCCATGGTTTGCCAACCCCTGGTTTGCCAAATAAAGGTACAGTAACTCATGTACGTTTTTTTTTTAAACAAACTTCTCTACTATGAAATTATTATTTCAAACATTTATCTGCTTTATTGCACTACTGTATTGATTAAGGACACAATCCACTTCAGGTATTTTGATTATAAGATAATAAGATAAGATAATCCTTTAATCGTCCCAAAATGGGGACATTTATTTTGTTACCACAGTAAGCCAAAGAATAATGAATAACAGCTAAGAATATCAGCAGTGTAAACAAGTATTTAGAAATATAAAAAATAAAGAATCTATGTGAAAGAAAAAATGTAGAATGATAAGAACATTCCAAACAACATTAAAGGTACTATTCTTAATAAATTCCCCTCTCCCCCTACGATTTTGTACTTACACAAGCCGCACCTGTATATAGGCCGCATACGCCCACACTAAAAAAATGTAACACAAACACAAAATTAACCCAGACCCGACTTTAAGTCCCGCGATTGTAACTGAATAGCCTTTATTAAAGTAAACAGCCCAAAAATCACAGCCGGCAAAATGAATGGAAAATTATACTGGTACTTAATGTTTGATGCAGACCAGCAGAGCCTGGGTCCTGTTGAAAGTAATCCAAAGAAAAAGTGTGTATTTCCAAAGGTAAGGGTGGGAAAAGTATATATCCACTATTGTCCGCCGTGTCCAAAAACACTCCCCCTTACCGGTCCCCACTTCCCGTCAGCCCGCGTTTGTTACGCCCCTTCTTTTAAATTCGCCCGTCCAAAACATATCGGAATAAGTGTCCAAAATAAATACAAATAAAAATATTATATATATACGACAGCCATATCCCCTATTGGGAGGTGGCTAGTCATTTCTGACTTTTTTACATAACAAAAATATACAGTTGCAAATACATATAATACATGGTTACACATATTAACCAAGAAAGACGGTACACCGAGAAAGTTTTCAAAGCTTTAATAATAATAATATAACTTTCATCCGGGCAGTTAATGGTAGCAACACGCTAGCAACACAGTAAACAGGTCGGTTAAAAAAACATACCGTACTTGTAAAAATCACGGTAAACCGTCCTCATCTTCCTCCTTAGAACTGAAGCCATCAAAGTCGTCTTCCTTAGTGTCGGAAAGCAACTTTGTCATATAGACGTCGTCCCACGCTCCCATCCACTCCTGATTCTGTGCCCTCCTCTCCGTGACGCAGCAGAGCGGCTTTTTGGAACCCGTTGGTGATGGTGGATTTTTTTATGCTGCCCCACGCTGTCAGGATCCACTGGCAGACTTGTGAAAAAGTTGCCTTTCGCATGCGGCCAGTTTTAGTGAAAGATTTCTCGCCGCTAGACAAGCCAAGAAGTTGCAGTCTTCCTCTGCGCATATATTCCACCGTTCTAAAACGTTCCCTTTTGTACTCGAGCGCCGCTGGCGGCCGTTAGAAAAATTACATAAATTGGCCGGATCACTGAATAAGCCACAGGGTTGAAAGTTTAATTAATTAGTTTTTATTTTTCTTCATTTAATGCGTGGTCCGTCTAATTAGACTGCTGAAAACATGGCAAGAATTTCAAGCATTTTCGCGCACTTAACCCAAAATTCAAGCATTTTCCTGACCTCAAAAACACAACTTTAAAATTCAAGCATTTTCCCAGATATCAGGCACCCGTGCGAACTCTTTAAAGTACATTGGTTACAGAATTGCGGAAGCTAGCCGGTGATATGCATAGTGTTGTTGCTAGGGAGGTATTCCCTATTGCCATGGTCCCAATGAAAGATTAATGAACCCCCGCAGAACTCCAGGGAGGGAATAGAGACTCCTGGGACTCATTCACAGCCCTGAGCTGAAAAGGCTGTGGAAGAGAGGGGCTGAGAAGAGCAGGCAGGGTTTGGTGGAATAGGGGAGTAGAAGGGGTGGGCATATATAGATAGAAGGCATGGGGGTTTGAGCAGGAGCGGAATTCGTAAGAAAGAGACACAAACCAAGCCGCTCATGATCTGATCTGCACATCCAGAATTGACAGATGATGGAGAAGGGGGAAAAATAGGATGATGACAGCTGCTGCATGCAACTGACGAGTTCTGTCGCTCTTTGTCTCTTTAACCCCCCATCCACACCCTGTCCTAGCCTCTTCTCTCACCTCCTAACCTCCTCCTCACAAATCCCTGCTCCTCCCTCGGGTAATAATGTGAAAGAATGTTGTTGATTCTTCATCTGCGTACAGAAAATCTTTACTGCCCATTTCAAGGAGGTCTTTTGTCCATAGGCCTGAACCACTTCAAAATGGACAAGTCCGAACTAAATATAGGGGTAAAGGGCAAAAATCCAATGAATTTACTTCAAAAACTATTCTGTAACTGTAGACAAAATAATTTGGGCTGAGGTAATGGTTGAGATTAACAGTTAAATAAATATATATTGTAAATTCTGATCTACAGAGATTAAGAATCTCAACTTTGTATTTGTACAAGCAGCACTGGATTTTAAACTTCATGCTTTAAAACCCCTTGTGTATTATTTAGTGGTACAAAAATAACTTTATTTTGTAGAAGTTATCTTATATGACCAGCTCGGTGGCCTTAGGGGTATGGCGCCCGCCCCGAGACTGGGAGGTTGTGGTTGAAGCCTCGGCCGAGTCATACCTAAGACTTACAACATTGGTACTCATTGCCTCCCTGCTTGGCGTTCGGCATTAGGGGGTTTGGTTACCTAATGACTCCCCATGCGAGGGGGCTGGGAATCCCCTTCTATGTATCAATCTCCCAGAAAGAGTCAGGAATATGTTCTTGACTCTAGCCACCTCCCACTAGGGGGATATGGCTCCGGTATATATATATATATATATATATATATCCTGTATATATCCTTCCCCCCCCCCCTCTCTCTCTCTCTCTCTCTCTCTCTCTCTCTCTCTCTCTATATATATCTCATATATCTCATATATCTCATATATCTCATATATCTCATATATGTATAATACTAAATACTAAATGGATATACATGAACTATCATATATATATATATATATATATATATATATATATATATATATATATATCATAGGTCGAGAAATTTGTAGTTCTTTTACATAATGGAATCCCTACCTAAAGGTCGCCGCCCAGTTTTTCTGGCAATCTTGCTGCACCGCTGTGCCCTGTGGCACTGGTCTTTGTTCGTATAAGACAACAGTGGTCAAATATTACACAATGGGGCTTTAAACGGCCATACAAATGAACTTGTAACATTTACATTACATTGAGAAAAATCGGCAGGGAAATGTCTAGTACAGAAAAGTAACACAATGTGCTGCAATTAAGACACCAGTTTGCAGACTATGTCTCCAGTTGTCAATCTAAATCAACTAGCAGTCAATATATAATAATTTGGCATGAACATATACGCAGGAGTGCCACAGAAATCCATCCATCCATCCATTATCTGAACCGCTTGGGAACCTTTTAACCAGTAGTGTCGGATGATTGAATATTTTAGCGTGGCGGCAAGTACTGAATTATTGGGTAAGTTTTTGCTATCAGGATGAAAACTGATGTGATATTAGGCTGTGTTCACTCCGATAACTGTCAGACTGATAAAAATTGTATAACCCTCCTTTAGTTAGTAACTACTGTCAGCATGCAAAATCTGTTTACTATTTAGCAGTAGCAATACTCGTTATCACTTTGTCATGTGTGCAAAGGATGGGAGATCCTAATATCAGTTGCATGGCTCAGCATGTGTACAGGCTAGGGCTGAACAAATAACCAAAATCAAATCGATATCGCGATTTGACGTATTGCTATAGTATAACTGCGAAAGTTATTTTAAAGGATGTATAGTTCCAGTTTGTTATTTGAGTGATTAAGTGTTTGGCCAACATGAATTGTCAAGTTTTGTGGTTAAACAGCGCCAGCCAATCAGAACCAGTTTTTAATGGCACTAGCCAATAAAGGCGAGGCAAAGATTGCAAGACGTGTGTGCACGACTTCGATAGACCGGTGTAAGCGCTCAGTTAAGCAGGCAGGTGCACAAGTGGTCACAAAAAGGAATGCGACAGCTCGCAGCTTTGACAGATCTTTACATTAAAAATTAATTTATTTGGACTCTGAGTGAAGTCAGATGAGCGCAAATAAAAGCTGATCAGCAGCGGGTGCTCCATGGATTTTTATTGTGTCCTAGAATCGGCTAAGGCGGCATCAGAAGGGAAAGCTAACAGCTAGGCTAACAACTTTTAAGCCACCACTGCTCGAGCATGGCTAGTCACCAACGCTAGATCCATGAAACGGACGACTTGGGAGTTTTTACTCATGGAAAATTTGTGACTCTTGTATTTTAATCATCGCAAAGACCTTGAAGAAGTCGCAATTACCAGATGCTAGCATTTAGCTACCCAGCCGCTCTCTAAATAGCGTTCCTACACTGAAAACAGTATCCCTCCAATATATTCTACTACAATTTGTTTTTTATTTGTAGAGCTATAATTATTATTATTGTTATTTTGTTACAGTTATATACTTTCAGTCTCTAAGGACGTCATCTCAAGATATATTTGCAGGTCACTATATTTCCCCCCAAATACCAAACTATCAGCAACATTATGCTTATATTAACTTGAAACAAAGACTACAGGCCTTTATCGGGCCTGGCAGTATCGCTCTTAAAGTTGAATTTAAAAAAAAGACAAAAAAAATCACATTTAGGGAATTTATAAAGTATGAGTATATAAAACGAAGTTAAATCCAATTTCCAAAGATATGTGAGTGTTAAATTAGGAGTTACAATTGAGCAGTACAAGAATGTGGTGCAAAAAGCATAATTGCCCTAAACAGAAGGCAAGAGAGGGGGCAAGATAAGTTGGGCTGCATCTGAGCCGATATAACCCAGTTTTAAAGGGACAGTGTGTATATTTAGTGCCTCCTAGTAGTAAAAAAAACTTTGAACCAGTTAAAAAAAAAAAAGAATTTGAATACTAGGCGAAGAAAACATTAACTATCATTCTAACTATCTACCCTGGTCATATCCCTTGAGAGGGGTGACCGACAGCAAGACAAACATGTGCACAAAAACAAAGAAAAAAAAAGAGGAAAAAGTAGCAACAGACACAAAAAAATTGACCATGGCTAGCCCAAACACCCAAACAAATTAAGCACCAAAAAGGTTAAGCACCTCGGCACCCACGTTGGTCATGCTTTCTTCCCTTCAGATGAAACGGGACACAAGTAAGCAGCCATGTTACTCAGGTCAAGGTCACACAACACACTCTTCTGTTCAACAGCAGGGCCCGACAGCTTTCACTGGATTACCCCTGCCGTATCATACGGGGCCCCTGCCCATCCCTTAGAACAGGTCCAAACATCCCACTATCCTTTCATACACCACTCCACTCATTCCTATCACCAACAAGAGCTCAAGTTTCCACTACATTTAGACCTCTTTCCTCTACTGCACTCATAACACCATCCATTCATGTCAATTGCGGCCTTCCTCTTGTTCTCCTTCCATTTACTTGTGCTCTGTAGATCTTCAACATTTGCTCCTCATCCATCCTCTCCATGAGTCCAAACCAACAGAGTACTCTCTTATCCACACGCTTGCTCAGTTCCACGACTACTCTAGTTCTGTCTCTCACAATTAAATTTCTCAATCTATCCAATCTTGTCACCCCTAACATACTCTTCAAACACCTCATCTCAAAATTTTTAATTTCCTTCTCAAATCTGCATTCAGGCTCCAAGTCTCTGCACCAGACAACACAGTCGGCACAATCACAATCTCATACAGTCCTCTCTTAACAAACACTCATACTCTTGTTACTCATTACTCTCCTCAGAGCACCCAAAACCTTGCCTCCTTGCAATACCTCGCACTCCATTCCACCAACTGCAGCCACATCACAACCCAAGTACCTAAATCTTTCAATTTGTTCCAGCATCTGTCCATTCAACCTTATTTCCAACGCCATGCCCACTCCATCCCGTGACCACTTCATCATCTTACTCTTCCCAACATTCACACATAACTTATGCCTTTCACACACTCTAAACTCCATTACCAACCTTCTCAATGTTTCTGCAGAATCAACCACAAGCACTGTGTAATCTCCATTCACTATTATATCAATGTTATAAAAAAATAATCAAAATAAATTTAGATTTCTTTTACACCGTGGAATCCTTACTTAGATTGGCGCCATGTTTGTCCGGCATCCTACCAACACACCGTGCCGTGTATCACTGGCCCCTGCTTGTACTAGACAACACCATATACTTAATAGGCCTGTCACACAAATAATAACGCAGATACCAATATTTGTCAAATTCCCAGATATTGCTTCTGATAATTGACCTGCCAGATAATCGGTCGAACTCGAATATATGTGCATAGATTCTATATATATATACACAGAGTTTGACCGATTATCAGGCAGGTGTGTGTATTATATATATGTGAAAGTACTAGGCTCACTAATAGCTACATCTACTGGGCAGTGAGGCTCCTAAACTCTCTCCACACCCGGTAAGAAGAAATGAACACTCATGACTGCACATAGACTTGCACACACTTGCTGATTGTACTATTATTTTACCTATTTCATCTTTATACCTTATCATTTTTAACCTTTACTTATAGTATTGCTATGCTGCTGATTGGAACACTTTACTGTATGTCGTGTCTATATGTCAAATGCATTACTTCAGTATTGACCGAAAGGTCATTCGCAATTTTATTTAATATTATCATAGGCTAGGACTGTTCTCTGCATTTGCACTTTATTGTCGTCAATGTCTGTGCATGGGAAAGTAGTAAACAAAATTTAGTTTCTTTGAAAGTCAAGTACATCTAAGGAAATTTAAAATGAAAATGATATAGTTACTATATATATATATATATATATATATATATATATATATAGATATATACAGATATATATGCATATATAAAAAATATAAACATACACAAATTATAGTTGCAAATGACGTAATGGCAAGAGCCTAGTAGTTCTTGCAGGAAGGAGACCCGACACCTTCACATTTGACTGGCAGGGATGCTTGGGCGCTTCTGTCGCTCAACATTCTCACAACAAAGCGCCAGGAGACAAAAGCAGCAAACGTGGGAGGCTTCTCCACAAGGGTACGAAAGAAAGACTATTTCCTGGCTCGACACCCCTGCTGTCACGCATCTTTCGTCACCAGAGCAAACACAAAAATGGCATCTGACTTTAAAGACGACCGGGTGATTTCAAGCCTCCAAAGGAACATGTCGCACTCACACAAGCCTGAAAGACAACATGCCTCAATGAAGACGCAGACTTCCTCTATTGTCCACGCAGGGCGCCTGGTTGCTGAGTAAGGCAACTTACTTGAGTAAATGCGTGGGATTTGCAACCTCTGGTTATGTTACTGATATTACAGCAGATCATATTTATTCACTGCTTCAACTCCTACTTCCCACTGAGAGGTTTAAATTAGAAATAGGCCCTTTTTTTCTTCCCTTTACGATCTGGTACTCTACTCATCAGACACAGCCAGTATTCTTGTAATCCAAGACATGGGTATTTTGCAAGCACACAAAATGCATTTGGAATAACTCAGTTTAGTGACTTACTGTACTTTTTTTTCTTTTAACCTAAAATATAACTCAAAATTTGGGTGCGCGTTAAACTCAAGCTTTTACCGAAATATTGCCAAACATTGGTTGTAATGGGATTCGACTCCGGGTCACGGCAGTGAGATCACCAGACTCTAACCCAGTGCTTTTCAATTATTTTCTGTCACTCCCAAAAAGAAATCCTCTCACTCCCCCAAAGATTATTCTTTTTTATTTCAAAGTGATCACATAATATTGGTGTCTTGATATTTATGGTAACACGTCACCTGCATGATTGGGTTGTAATGTGTTTGAGTGACAGTTTAATTTATTTAAATCCATGGTATCTGCTGCCGAAATATTACCATAGCAAGCACTCCTGTCTCTGTCTCACTCAGTGTTTGCAGTAAAGTGATTTGTTTGCTTCCCTACTCTATCTCTATGAGCCTGTCTCCGCATCGTATTCAATATATTTTTTTACATGGGGTCTCTTGAGTGACTGCTACACTTTGTGTCAACACTTCATGCTCAATACTTATTCTCTGTAATTAATGCACAGCAACGAGGCTAATTGTAAAAAAAAAAAAAAAAAAAGAAAGAAAGAAACTGGCACCGATAACGCTACTGCCCCCTAGTGTACTGCCATGGAGGTGCAATCACACTTTATTTTGGGAAAGTTAGAAGTCATAAAGTTCCCCCAAGTCAAACGAGCCTGCGCCACTCTTGACGGAGCCTCGCGCACCCCCAGGTAGGGCCCGCCAGCCCAACTGCTCTAACTAGGTGACCACCAAACATACAGTTGACATAAAAAGACATTAGGCTTATCTCATTATCACACTATCTTTTGCCACTGTACCAGGGACGAATGTTAATGATGCTGTTTATTTCACATGTTGCAATGACAAAAAATGTGTCACTTAAAATGCTTAAAATAGAAAACAAGTTTAGAATAGGATATATCGCTATTGTAACATGTGAAACGCATAATTATTTTTTATTTATCATCTGGTACCGTGAATAAAATAAAATCTACTCGCTTTTTGAATATCATACTATATATACTGTTGGTGACCCAGTAGTTAGAATTCAGTGTTCTCACTGCTGCGACCCAGGGTTCAATTCCTGTGACAACCAGCCGCAATGTTGGAGCAGAGAAAAAGTGAAACAACATTTTCCAATTTCTCATAAAAGTAGAGGTGAGCGTCATACATGAGTGCATATTATATAAAAATTAATAGAGTAATCAGGGTTCAGCTTTGCTATTAGGGCTGCAACAATTAATAAAAAAATAGGTTAAAATTTATGATTAGAAGGGGTGGCACGGTGGATGAGTGATTAACACATCCGCGGCACAGTTCTGAGGTCAAGGGGTCAAATCCAGCTACAAGCCTTCTTGTGTGGATTTTGCATGTTCTCCTCCTGCTTGCGTGGGTTTTCTCCGGGCACTCCGGTTTCCTCTCACATTCCAAAATCATGCATGTCAGGTTAATTGGCCGGACCAAATTGTCCCTCAGTAAGAATGAGCGAGTAAGTTGTCTGTCTCTGTGTGGCCCGCAACTGTCTGGCAAACAGTTTGGGGTGTCCCCTGCCCACTGCCCGGAGATGGCTGGGATTGGTTCCGGCACCTCCGCGACCCTACTGAGCAGAAGCAATGCAGATAATGTATGGATGATTATTAAAAGCCTTGGCAACTTAATTCCTTATCGATTACTTGCATCGTGTGATTTATGAGCCATTAAGCTAAGCTGCATTTTGTTGTGAACTTATGGGGTTGTAGTACCACGTTTGTCCTGCGTAAGACCATTTCTATAAAGGTATTCTACTTTTTATCAAAATCTTTTGCATCAGGCCAAACTAATTTGGCATGAAAAAGTTAAACACAAAAAAGTTAACTATTTTCTAGGGAACAAAGTGCTGCAGAAATACTAAAGACAAAAATTTGAAAATAAATTCATAGAATAAAAGAATGATGACATGTTTAAAGGTGGTGTCTGTAAAATATTCAACTTGTCAACGCCATCCCTGGCTGAAATCATCATTGCATCTTCTGTCAAGCTGCTTTTGTGCCACATGCACATACACTTGAATAAACTCTTCTTTTTCCACTTTTTAGGGGGTTTGGCTTGGCAGTTTGGACAGTATTTGAATATTACCTTTCTTACTTTCACCATTTTCACCCTGCATTAAAGAAACCCACGATCATGCGCCTGATATCACTCTTTTCTGCAAAAATAAAACCAGTGTCACAGCAAAAAGAAAAGCATCAGACAAACATGACGGCGACTTCCATGCAGGAGTTCCACCATGTAAAAGAAATAAGAATTTCTCGACCTGATTTTTTTTTTTCATAATTATTACCACTGGTATGATACTTCATGTATGTTTGCCTAGTATTCAAATCAATGTTTTGTTGTTTATACTGAATGAAAGTTGTTTGTACTACTAAATATTTCACAATGTCCCCAATAACCAAATTTGTTGACAACATTTTGAAAAGTGGCTTTTCTTTTATATTCTTGTTGCATCCACCCGGAATGTTTGAGCAGAGAAAGTTAAACAAAATTTCCTTAAAAAAAGTAGAGGTGTGCGTTACGCAGATGAGCGTGTTATACACAAACAAATATGGTAGTCAGGATTTAACATTACAATTTGCTGGAAATTCACCTTTCATCATCAAGATAGGCTGCCACAACTTCTCAGCACAAGTCTCCTTTTGAAGAAAAGAAGTCACTAAATAAAAAAAGACAGACCCGGGAGGTGGTCAAATCAATGTGATGCTTCAAGTCAGACCTCGGGTGAGAGAAAGGAGTAGGGGCGGAAGGGTGCGGCAGGTTGCCCAGGGCCTAAGAAAGTGACAGCGGGAGTGAACCAGACTAAGACGGCGGGGGCGGCAAGGTGAAAGCCGGACAGGAAAAAGCTGTTGGCCTAGAGTTTCCGCCTGACGGCACCTCGCGGGGGCCCTGAATGTGAAGGTGCTGACCTCATTGGCCCCCGGAGGACTCCTCCTACGCTAGAGTGCCGCCGTCTTTATTCTGCTTTGTGTCATGATATGATGAGTTGTCACAACAGCTCGCCGGCCGCTAATGAGGAGCAAGTGAGGCCGGGGCAGAGACCAGGCTGAGGGATGACAGCGGCATGATGGATCGGGGTCCTCTCAGGGCCCTGCATTCCACTGCAGGCCTGGAGAGAAGGTGGCCTACGGCCATGACACCAAGCGAACAAACTAAAGGACATCACGGGGTGTCAGACACCCAATCTGTCCAATAAGCCAATACCATAAATCAGTGTTTTTCAAGCAGTGTGCTGCAGGAAATTTCCCAATTCTAATTTTGCAAACAAAAAAACATGCCATTGTTTTTTTTCCCAGTAAACAACCAAGTAACTAACTTTTATCCATATCAGTAAGTGGGAACACATTACATTTTTTTAATACACTAATTGTCTGCTCAGGAGCGGCAGTAACTCGGGAGGTAGATCAGTTGTCTTAGGACCTAGAGGTCGCAGGTTCGATTCCCAGCTTCTCAGAGTTAAATTCGGAAGTGTCATTACTTAAGACACGGAACTCGGGCTGCAAAAACGAATCGATAAAATAAATGATTAAAAACGTTAAAAACGAATTAGGTCATCGATTTGTTGTGTCACGCGATGTATGCATCACTCAGCACGTCACGGAGCCAGTTGACGTCACACGCAGTGCGAATCTGCGAGCATAACAGAGCGAGGTGAAGTGCAAAGTACCGCGTGATTTTTAAATGCTATGGTGAAACATGGCAGACATGGAGAAAACAGTTCAACCAAAGTCCACAAAAAAGTGTGGGAGCACTCCACAGTTGACAAAACTCAAACGTGCGTCACTCATGAGCTTTGCTAGAGGGATATGGAACAGGAGCACCACGATGTTAAGGCAGCTCAAAACTAAAACAGGGACTCGCCGAGGAGGATGAAGGGAGCTCAGTAGAAGGGTAAGTCACTATTATAGTTGTTTTTCATTTGCAGTTTTAAGAGTGGAAACATAACCTTTGTTGCTAGTAGCTAGCTGATGTTAGCGTTTGCTTTTCACCTGAACAACGACGCACGTGTGTGTGAGATTTTATTTGAGTAAATCATCTTAAAGAGTGTTGTATTGTGCTTTAAGTAAAAACAATCAACTTTCACACAATGGTGGTATGATTACGCATCAAGTTTCAGTGAGTGATTAAGTGAGAAAACGTAACATTAGTCTCTTGTCGCCCGCTTGATGTGCCAGCGTTTGCTTGTTAGTGTCTGTGAGTGAGATAATTATTTCATTTGAAATAAAAGAGTAAATTTATAAGGGCACTGCACAAAAAAAAACCAGTACCAACTACTAATTAGCAAAAGGGAATACTAAATGATTTGCACCAAACACACGAGGAAAAAAAAAATCAGCTGAACAATACAATATTATCATAAACATGTGCCCAAAGGGAGGAGGCTTGAGCATTGTTTAATTGTGCTTTATTTAAAAAGAAAAAAATTCAACAACGGGGTTAATAAGTTTAAGATTAAGCCTCAAGTTTTACTTTTCTGGCAAAGTCTGAGTGAGGACTGCCCTCATGTTGGTTCCAGATCAGGGGATGGTCTAAAAATAGTCTGAAAAAATAGTCTGTGTAATAACCTGTGAAGCCCTTTGATACTTTGTGATAAGGGCTATACAAAATAAAAATGACTTGACTGTGTCTTGTAAATCGTGCCATGATAATACTCGTGCGATACGTTCTTATCTCAATAGAAATCAGCAAACAATGACAAGCTTCATGATGAGAAAGAGACATGCTCGACACGGAAAGTAGCTTTCATCACTTATATCCTCATTGACAATATCACATTTGCGGATTGCAATGCATAGTTCTCATAGAAGGAAGAGAGAGAGATAAGGTAGCAAATGTAATAGTGGTTACTTTTGGTTGTTAATGTTGAAAATCATGTTACAGACGCTCCCTACTTACGACTATTAGACTTACGAAAAACGGTAGATACGAACATTTTTTGGGGATGTCGAAAAATATCCGGACATTGATGCAAGTCAGATTTTATATTGTGTGCACCTTTTCCCGAGTACAGGACAGTACTGTAGTTCTTCTTGTCGCCGCGTGGCGCTGTGAGAGGTCACCCAGCATCCACCCCGAAGAAAAAAAATCTGCTTCCTCTTCCTAATTCGTGTGTAAACATTCTATACTGTATCTCCAGTGCTCTAAGAACTTTGACATTTTTACTGTTTAATATCTCGTGCATCCATTCAATATGGGTGGTGCGAGTCTTTTCATTTCAAATGAAAGTCTGATATGGAAGCATGATTCTGTTGAGAAAATGGTTGGATCACATTTTTTCGACCACTTTTTGGAATGGAGGCGGAGGTCGCCTTACTCTTGTAGCTCATCTTCCAAAAGTAGGTTAAACTTAATTTTATTTATCTTTCTAGAACATTTTTTTGGGTGAAATGTTTATTTTTTTGTACATAACAATACAGGTTACTTATACAAGCCTTCAAGATACTTATATAAACATTAAACATACAAAATATAGCACTGAAGCAACTCACAAACAAATTTAACTAAGCAGGGCAGCGTCTGTACTGGGTTTACATTTTTGCATTTAGTGCATGTTCCAAAAGCTCCTGTCCCTTTAAACAACAAAAATACCTATTTTGTATTGTTAGGTATTTTTGTATATTGTTGGTTTATTTTACAAACACTTGCAATGTTAATGCTGATATGTGTCACTGGGTTTTTAGATTTGCAATATCTTGTCCCAAAAAGCTCAGGTCCATTAAACAACAAAGATGCCCTTTTTTGCACAAAAAAAAGTTAAATATTCGCAGGTGTATAACAAACATTTGTATGTACGTATATTGTTTATTTGGCAAACACTGATTTTTTTATTGTTTAATATTGTAGAATATTCTGTATTGTGTACTATTTTCTTATTTGTGCACAAAATTTCAATATTTGAATAAAGAGGAAATTAATCAGTTTTTTTTTTAAATCCGATTCCTGGATTAACCAAAAGAATAATCGTCAGATTAATCAATTATTAAAACAACTGTAAGTTAAAGCTCTACACTGACTGCTAATGCCCCCAAATAGGCTTTGCATGGCTACCTCTGGCTAAGAGTGTGCGAGTGTGTGCATGGGTAAAGAGTGAAGTACATTGTGAAGCGCTTTGGAGGTCTCTAGTGATTGATTAAAAGCACTATACAAATGCAGTCCACTTACCATCAGGAGGTAATAAAAAGACACTTATGTAATACTTTTTTTTTGTTTGTTTCCTGGCAAAAAATAATAGAACAAATGGAATGAGGTAAACAATCTTGCACAATTAATTTTATGTATGTTATTTTTTAGGAAATCCTAATATAGAATTATGGTAAAACCTGGATAACAGGTTCAAAATGTAATAATACCCTGTATCACATCAGAATTATTCACCAAAATGATAAACCTGTATTACTTCCTGAGCCAATCTGATCACATACGATAAGCTTTAAAAATCAAATCAAAATTAAATAGTTTTCAACTGTCAACATGCCTCAAGATTTTTTAATGAAAATAAAGGGTGCTTTGGCTCAAAAAGGGTTGACAAACACTGGCATAAATGTATTAATTGCTCTTCAGGTGGGGTAGAAGGGTTTGAATGGCCCTTTGAGACTCGAGTACAACTCCTCAAAATTTAAGCAGACAATCTAAAAGGAATACTTAAGAGATTAACAGCGATGGGGTAAGGAATGCCTTGACAAATTAAAGGCTGATCAGAAGCCAAATTCACCAGTATTTCCAAATGATTAGCTCTCACAAATCATATATCTTGGTCAGCCTGGGATTAAACCGGATATGTTGATCTCTTTGCCGAAAGAGGATGGTTCTCCAGGGGCCTTATCAAACTTAATTATTCACTTTATAGTTGTGACATGATGCTTTGCCTGATCATAGTGTGGAACAAAAATATTATGTGGGCCAAAGCCATTGCTCCCCGTCCTCAGGTCGCTCGTCAACACTCATTTTCATGCTCGCTGTGTCTTTGATAGTCTGCACATCAAATAGAATGGAAAAGAGGACACGTTCTGATGTGTCACACATAAATAAAGCTACGCGCAAGACGCTTAAATTTGAAGTGCTATTTGGTAGAAGTGTTGACAAATTGACTCTCGGGCACGCACGTGCGTTCAAGCTGCTTCCCCACTCTAAACCCACCAGCAGCAGCCTTGCTCTCCGCTACACTTTTCAACATAAACAGCCCTTTGAGCTCTCGTACCTGAGTTAAACGGGCGATATTGTGTCAAGAGTGGCAGCAAATTCTGCCTTTTGAAATGCAATCAGATCTGCAGAATTTCACTTGAAAGGCTGGCAATCAGGAGTTTGAATTGCACGCCGACAAAAGAATATGTTAAGCCGTCAACCTCATTGAATTTTTTCCCCCTCACTATGGAAAAGACTTGAAATTGATCAAATACGTTTTTTTCTGGTAAATAAAAATCCTTTGGCAGTGAACAAAAATCTACGCCTGTAAAATGGATAATGATGATTTTACAGAAGGTAGCATGTAGACATCAACCAAAAGCTCTTACCCGCTAGGGCTGCAACAATTACTCAACGTTGTCAACATAAATCGATAATAGAAAGATTGTTGCCAGACACGTTTTTCCAACAGAGTGAGGGACCTCTACATGAATATAATCTTTGCTGTGAGTCATCGATGCGTGACAGCATCTGTCTTGAGCGGTAATAAAGAAATGACGGCGTATACATCACGTATGCTTACCAAAACCTTTAAAGTTTGAGAGTTGGGTTTTAGCCTGTAAAAAGACTACTTGCAAAATTTGGAAATCAGAGTTTGAGTATCATGGCAGTAGCTTGGTGACACACTAACCCTGAAATACATCAGAAAGTTTAACAAAACAAATACTAACTTGACTTGAAAAAAATCATTTCACTAACTTTCAAGCCAATACTTTTTTGATGACATAAATTGTGTATTTAATATGGGTATATTTCACTATAAAAGAGAGCTTGAGCGTTATGCCTTACAAAGATATTTGAAATTCAATGCATGTAGTCCGAAGAACAAATGGCAGTTGATAAAATATTAAGAACGATAAATGTAAGCTGTTAAAATTGTTCAAACTGTAGAGAATCATTACCTTTAGCTACATACTTTGCAGTTGACCGCTGAATGTACTTCTCAAAATCCACAACATGTTTTACTATTCTACCGCTACAAATGAGCTTATTCTTGGTATACAGGGAGAATACCAGGGACCTCTTAGGAGAAAGGGCCTACTCACCCAACTGCTCAGATTGAGATGCCAGCTGCCCACCCTCTGAAGAAGTCCCGTGTCCAAGACTCTAGCCATGTAAATCCGTCCCGCAGGTACATAACAAACCCTGCACACACTCTGAGCTTCCCCAGGGACTCTTTCCCAAAAACTGTTCAGCTTGGCCCCCTCTCTTAGCCAGTGCAGAGGCTTCTTTTTATTGCGCCGTTCAGCCGCTTCTCTTCTTGCCAATAAAGTGTGTGCATGTGTGTGGGTGAACTTGTGTTCATTGTGCGCTCTCTCTTTACACTCGCCCGTGGCTGACCATTGTTCCCCAAGGGTGTTAGTCATTTGAGCAGGTTTCCGACAACTTCTTCATCCCGCCTCATCCATCACACGCTCTCCTGTGCGGAAAGTTTGGATACTAGCGACAAGGAGAAGTCAGGGTGCGTTAGAAATGGGTAGCAAGGTGAGTGAAACCCCAGGCAACAACAGTTAAGACAAAATGGAATACATTCAAGCCTGTTCATGTGTATGTATCATGTAGGAGTTGCAAACAGACCAATCAGTGGGATAAACAGTTTTTGCCCCACCAGAAAACCCAACATTCCTAAAAATAACAGTTAAAAGTTTAAACTTGTAAAAGAAAATAACTCTTGCAAAGTTTTCTTACATTTTTAGAACAAATAGGGCCGAATCAAAGGCCCACAGCATGTTGACTTTCAACAAATCCACCCACATTTTGCTGGGATACTCAAAACAAGTTAAAAATGGTCCCTAATTTTTCTCTAGTAAATTAAAATGTGAATTAGTGCCTAAGACTTTGAAGGATGACATGCAAATAAATGGGGATTTAACTACAAAAGCCTTGTGGAAATTTAAATATCATGAAACATTCAAACTTCGATTGGTTTTGGATTTTCAGGTATTACATTTATACATTTTAATTTCTTTGTTTTACCAAATTAAAATATTTTTTAAAAACGTCAACTTTGCAAAAACTATTGTGGTTTGATGTAATTTTTTGGTCCCTAGATTTAATGACTATATTTAATGCTTGCATAATGAAAAGAACCACACCAAATTAAATATTTATGGCATATATTCTTCAAAACATAACTTTTCAAAATTGTTCCCTAGTTTGACACCTATAGTTTAACCCTAGTGTTGTACCCATTTTAAGGACAATATTTATACATGCTTGTACAGCACAAAAATATGAATATAAACAGCATTTTAATTTTTCAAATGTTAGAACCAATCCTAAAAATAAATACAATCATACATTTCAATTTTACTGAGTTTTTAACATCAGAGTGGCATCCTTTTAAACCAAGGACAACGGGAGGGTGAAAGACAGTATAATAACAAGAAACAAACCAAATTAAATATTTATAGCTTGTTATTTAAATAAATGCATTCATATAAAACTATACTCACATTACAACCTAAGGTAAAGTTCAGCCTTCATTATAAAAAAGTCCATTACATTTTCTTATTTCAAGGATGCACTTAGATATTTTACCTTATTGGATCAGCATACCTAAATTCCGTGTCCAATAAAAAAAGTAATTTAAAAATAATACATATTTGTGTGCTTATCAGAGCAAACTGAGGAATCTAAGCTAGTTTTTTTCTGAAGCCCATAAGACTATACAAAGCTCAGAGAGAAGGTGACACACAATAGCGCGTGGTGTTCGCAGGGGGGTCCCCGGCTTGACAAGTTAAAGAGCCCCACCACGGCGGTGGCTAATTGCCTCCCCTCTTTTCCCCATTCAGCCGAGCCTGCAACACTCCTAAAAGCTCGCTTTTGTGCTACATGTGCTTTCTTGAATAAACGCAAAATAACAATATAAAATAATAATAATAATTATATAGGCCAACTCACCACCGCAACACATTCTGATACAACACCCCAAACAAACTGAAGGAGGGGCCTGGAAAACAGTTTTGATGGTGCTGAAAATGTCACCAAAATTAGGAAAGCAAGAAATACTATTTAAAATGAGGAAGCATATGTATTCTGAACTTTTGGGGTATTTTAATTGTTTGAAATGGGAGTAGGGCTGTCATGTTAGGAATTTCTGGAGACGATCAATTGTCACACAAACAATCACGATTAATAAAAAAAGAATTGCCAAATTTATTCCCCTCTGAATTATATGCTACTATGATAATATGAGCTTAATATTACATAAATTGTACACCTAAAAAAGAGCAATTTAATGGTCAAGAAATAATCAAGAAATCAATATTAACTTAACATTATGTTCCTTTTGGTAAAACTATTGCAACAGTGCAGGATGTCAGCCTGTTAAACCCTTTTGAGGATCAATGCCCAGGTGAGGTAACAGATAGTTAGGTCTTAGATTTAACTTTTCATTTATAACGTGCAAAATTGAACTAAGTGCAAAGAATAAAGTGCACTGATAAAATACTCTAATTTCAACACACAGAGAGTGAATACAGCAGCAGAACAGATATATGTCTCTTTGCTGCGCTCAACATATTTAAAGTGAATGCGGCTAACAGCAGCAGACAAATGTTTCTTTTCCTAAGGTTTTTGGGCTTTGAAAACAAAAAATGGTCTACAGAAAAAAAGGAGGTACTGTACGTATGACAAAAAACTGTAATCGTGAATATGAAAAATATTTGCGACAACCCTAAATAGGAGTGTTGAAATAATTTATTTTGTATGTAATTATTGAAAATAAAAGACAAATACTAACAGAACATTTTAAAGAAATGCGGACAGTCCAAATTCAATCAAACACTTAATAAAAATGCCCTGAATGAACACAATAAATGCCCACAAATATTTTTTACCTGTTATTCCCAGGCAGTATATCTGCCTTATTAATGATTGCAATTCCCCTTTTAAAGCGATAATAAACCTTACAAACACAACACGGCACTTATTTTCTCACAGCAAGACAGAATATGCAGACTAAAAACGAAATTGTGTAAACACGTTTATCTTATTTAATAAACTACACAAACAATTTATTTCTTAGTTCTTTCCCAAATTGCAGTAATCATTTTATTATTATTATCACAAAAATGTAAAAAAAAGATTTTGCAAATATTATGTTCTTGCCGCTAAATTTTATTACACAGAATCTTACGACTTATTTAGGAATTTTTGTTCCTGCTAAACGTTATTGTAATTCTTTTCATTGCACTACTATTATAATTTAGGCCAGTTACTAGCACTGTGCTGTAAACATTTTTACCTATTTATCCGGACAGTCTTCTCTTTTTTCTCTTTAAAGCCTTTATAACATGTTTTCTGAACGGTGTTATCAAAGCCTATATTAAATACAATTATATGTAGCAGTTGATTTAAAAAAGTAATCTTTCTGTGCAATAATTGTAATGTGACGTACACGTTTAAAATAATTTTAAAAAGGGGAGGAAATATAGGAAAAACATATTAATATGTAATGTATACACACGAAATGTTAAATGTGGGGACCATGGAAAAACGATGCAAATTCAATCAGAAACTAAATAAAAATGTCCTGAATGAACACAATAAATGCCCAGATTAATTCATTTTCACGAAAGATTCTCAAAAAACTGAGGGATCATGGAAAACAATCCAAATTCAAACAAAGATGAAAATGTCCTAAATGAATACAATAAATAGCCACATTAATTTATACTCACAAAACATTACAAAGAAATGTGGGGACCATGGACTAATGATCCAAATTCAATCTAAGACTAAGTACTAATGTACAATAAATGTCCACAATTAAAATATCCCAAACGAATAAAATCATTGATTTTATCCAGACACCTCCGACTAATTCTCTCCCGTCAGTCTGTGAGGACAAAACAAATCAAACGCTGCCTTTCATTAATCTAAATTGTCAACCTGTCTCTTCGCAACATAAGTGGAACAAATTACCCTAACAGAGACGGGCAGAAAAAAAAGCCACAAATATAATAAAAGTCGCAAATAATACTCAAAGCTACGGAGGAGAGAAAACAAATTTTCACATTAAAAAAATGAAGTCTTACCATTTAAAAGAGCTGTATTAGGGATGCTGCTCGCTTCCTGGTTAAAACGTGCATGCTGCCACTCGCGCTTGTGCACTCACTCCAACAGACTCCCACCACCATGTCAGTTACTAATCCACTGGGGGGCAGCACCTCGTCGACGGCGGCCCCCCTCACTCACGCCCCGATGGGTTAAGCCGATAAGACTGATTGCTTGTTGCCGCGGC
Organism: Urocampus carinirostris; assembly: GCF_059441175.1. Taxonomy (NCBI): domain Eukaryota; kingdom Metazoa; phylum Chordata; class Actinopteri; order Syngnathiformes; family Syngnathidae; genus Urocampus; species Urocampus carinirostris. The sequence continues at coordinate 3,849,842 of NC_142367.1, read as the reverse complement.
GACACACTGGCCCTTCGGGCTCTGGGCCGAAGCAGCCGAGGCCCCTCGGCTGTCCGGCCCCGCCGTTGCACAGTCTGCCCGGGACTTCCCCAGCATTCCCCGCTTTCCCCTTCGCGCATCTCCATATATCAAGCACCTCTCCTTCTATCGGCTCTTTTGTATCCGTGTCTGCAGTCTTTGATAAAGCGAAAAAAGAAAGAAAAGAGGCTTTCACTCACCGGCTCGGTGGACATAAGGCAAGTGGAGTGTTGCGTTATTTAGGAGTTGCCCTAACTTGGCTAAACTCGAGCAGCAGGGTGTCTCTCCCGTCATGTCAGTAATCCCCCACCCCGGGTGAGGGGGGGAAAAAAGAAAAAGAAAAACTAGTCACGCTCCATTCAGCACCAGTCACACTACATTAGCAGCAATATCCAGGGGTTGAAATCGCGCTCCAAAGGTGGGAAAGCGTCAAAAAGAGCAAGCGTAAAACGTCCAAGTCTGCTGAAAAGTCGTAAGCAAACACATCGTAATCGCCATTGAGGACAGCAACGAAGCAGCTAAAGGGGGAAAAAGTGCACAAAAATGCAAAAACGCCACACAGAGAAGTTATCGGAGGTAAATAGTGGGCAAGTGGCGGCGACGCGAGGAGGAAGCCCACTCTTAAAGCCGTGATCCGACCAGCCGCCGCACTACCACCGCTGTGAGCCTTTCAACCGCCGCAGATAAAAAATGACTATTGATCTTCAAATGCTGATAATTGAAAAGATCAAATAGATTCAACAAAAAAAGAAACGGAAAAAAAAAAATCAAGAATGCGCCGACTTACCATGTTGCGCGTCCTCTTCTTTTTGTTGCCAGTTTTTTGGAAGATTTTTTGCATTCAAAAAAAAGAGAGAAAAAAAGTCTCTCGCATTGAAGGTGTCAAATTTTTTCCAGCCTGTCTCTCTTGATCGTATTACTTCTGCTGTCCTGCTTTCCAATGTCTGAACTTTTTCCCTTTTCTCTTTTATTTTGTTTGTGCTACCTTGCCTTTATCCCCCTTTCTTTTTTCCTTTTTCTTCTCGAGCTTTAAGACTTTAAAAAGGCTCGCCGCCGCACGGCCGCTCACTCCCTTAAGCAGCACAAATTATCTCGCCACCTTGCGCGCCGCTCTGATGCTTTTGGTCGCCAACTTTGCAAGGCCCTTTTACGACTGCATCAAAATTAGCATTGTCAAAGCGGTAATGAATATTAATATTGTATTTGTCATTGGAGCTGGCCCATTGCTGAACTCCGAGTCATCCATCAGGGACAAGATTAAGCACACAATTATTTCTGACTGACAGGGACCAAATCTGGAAGATTTTTTTTTCTCTGAGCCCCTCTCCCCCCTTCTGACAATTTAAAGAAAAAGACACAACATCGTCTATAAGGTGCCTCCCACGAGACCGGGCCAGATTAATACACTTTTAATGAAGCAAGATTCTATACTTATTCGATGGAGCGGGGGTATTAGAGAAAAAAGGAGAAAAATATACATGAAATCGTGTTTCATTGTTTTGATGACAGATTTTGTCATCTTATTTGTGTGAATGTCTGTGTGCAGACAATAATAGATTTTTACCAACTCAATTCGTCATGAAACATTTATGAAGAAATCTTCGGACTCGCAGCGCTCGGCGTCTTCCTCAACGGAGCAGACAGCCGCCGAGCGCTAAAGACCTCATAGGCGGCCCTTCAAGCCTCCTGCTGCATCCAGCAAAAAAACGCAGCAAAACAGTTCTTTTTTTAATAGGTCTTTTTTATTATTTAGCACGAGCAATTTTTAAAAAATAAATATAATTTACAATTGTTAATTGTATCGTTTTTTCTTTAAATTAAATTGACTTGATAAAAAAGGTAAATGACTATCAGGATGAATATGAATAGGCAAAACGATAATCACAACAAAGTACTAAACTAAAACTAGACTAAGTTATGACAAGAATAATGCAATGAAGAATAATTGTTACAATAGTGCAATGAAAATAAGTAACATTTAGCAGCAGCAATTTCAAATTATATATATATATATATATATATATATATATATATATTATATATACACAAACACATGCACAAATGTGCGCAATATTTTTTTCAGTTTTGTGCAATAGTTTTTTTTTATCAAATGCTGATAAGCAAAATTTGTTTCTTTTTAACGGAATTTTGTTGCTCCAAATGAGATCAAAAATAGTTTGTTATTTTACTCTTGCATGATTAATATTTTGCCCTCTACCCGTATTAGAGCATGAGCTATATTTTCTATTACACAAATTTTATAACAAATATGCAAATAAAGGTTGCAACATTTAGGAAAAGGAGAAAAGCTGCAGCAGGCATGATCCTTTGAAGGGAATGTTGTCGTGCCAAATTAAGTCATAAATTGTCTATGAAAAATGTTGTTTTCCAAATATTATTTGACCATTTTATAATTCATATATTGTCCTTTACCTATATTTTTTCACAACCTGTATTTGTCTTACACTTTTTAAAATAGCATTTATCAACTTTCTAAGTAAAGGTTGGATTATTTTATTCTTTCAACCGCAAGAGATTAAATTATATATATAATGTATATGTATATTGATTTTAGATGCTAATAAATGAAATTATCAAAAAGATTTAGCAGGTCTGTTCAATAATTTTTATTTTATTGATCCAAATAAAGTCGTAATATGTTCATATGTGATTTTAAAAGCCATTTTCTGACCAATATATTGCTTTTATGTGTATTTTAGCACAGCCTATTACACTTTTTGCGTTACAAATTTTTTTTCCCCAACATGCAACAATTATTCTATCCCTTTGCCGGATAAATTTTTTTTACCTCTTTGATTATATAGCTCCGTTTTACAATTAACATTTTGTCACAGGGCCACAAACATGTATTTAAACAAAAGCATATTAGAGTTATGTTGCAATAATTCCTCTAATTACAAAAATTTACTTTTTATACATGTTCGTATTCTCTTTAACGCAAAAGCAATAGGCATTTTCTACTATTTATGACAAGACCAAATGAGTCAATGCACAATAAAGCCAAAGGAACCTCCTAATCAAAAATAAACGATAGCGGTAGATATGAAATTGCAAAAAACAAAATCATACAAGAGGATCAGTATTCTAACTTAAACATGTGAAATTCTGTCTTTTTACCTCTACTTCATCTCGGGATAATGATGAATTTTATTTGCAAAATCAAGTAAATAATTAGTGGAATAATATAGGAAGCGAAAAATGTCAGGGACACAAACAGGTGCTACGTATGTTTGTGGTGAGAACGAAGGTCAAGCGGGGAGAAATTATGGGCGACCACCTACAAGCTTCCCTAATACCATTAGCAATCCTTAAATGAACACACTAAATTGGCTTTCGTATTATATGTGGAGATCAGGCACACAGATGGTGTTTTTACTTTCTTTTATTTCCTTTGGTGGCGAGTGAAAAGAAAGTTTTCTTTAAAAGCAAAAAACTGAATATCATATAATCATAGAATTATTTGAAAGTGGATTTTATTCACAGTAAAAATATTATGTTGCTTTAATTAATTTCATTATAGGCTCTAAAGACAACACTCACGTGATTTTATTTACTATCGTGTTGCTTACAACTGACCTTTCCAAATAATACATATCAAATTAAAATGTGAATTGGTATTGATTGTTGAATTTTAAACAAAACTGGAAACCCTAGGAAACAAACTATTTTAGCCTGCAACAAAAGGCATTTGATAAACAACATATAATTAATTATTCAACTGTACTAAAAAGACGGATGAGAACTAAACATTTTAAAATTTGAATTAACCTAATTTTCATATATATATATATATATATATATATATATATATTACACATACATGTACTGGACTATCTCAGAAAATAAGATCATTACAATAATTGTGCCATGCAATTTAAAAAAAAAAGTCAAACAATTCGGATTAATTATAAATCCACTGAATTATTTAAATGTAAATTGCATTCACGAAAACTAAAACTGTTCAAACATCATAACATAGTATTCTAAAAAGCTATCCAATTATTCAGAAATATTTGTTAGGAATCCCAAATGTTTAACAAACTATACCTTGGATAACAACCTAGTGAACATTGTTTCGCAACAATTTAATGGCATTACATACTTATTTTTAATCCATTAAAATATAAAGAGTCTTTTATTGTTCAAAGTTTGATTATTTCATACACTCAAATATTCTTTCAAAAGCAATTACAGTGCAATAGAAAATATACTGAAAGGTTATCCAACTGCAATATAAAAATAAATGCTTGCAATATTTCAGTGGGTTTGTGAGGAATCAAGAATATATGACATTTTTTAGTCGTTTACTATCTGATATGGTTGGTGTGTATATATCATTTTTATTACAGTATTAGTATCTTCATTTCAAATAAACCATAAATATATTCATTATAGGGCACCATCTGAGGTTAGAATATAAAAAGTAATGAAAAACCTTTTTTAACATTATCAATATGATCAACTTTGAAAAAGGATGCCACCGACATTGATATCAGTTTTGTACGCTGCCTGAATCCCTTCAAAATTATTAGATCATGATCCAAAAAGAATCCAAATGAGAATTTAATTGTTCAGCAGATGAATCCTGGCGACTAAAAATGGCTCAAAAGACACGGCGGGGAGGATGAGAGCAAGCTCTAAAGGGAGAGAGCGCGACAGAGCGAGAGAAGCCCAGCGTGATCACACCGGCACTGGTATCAAATTAATGCGGCGACTTTGAAACTTATTGATCTGCTATTAAGACACTGGTGAAGTTGATGAAGTGAGTGCTGTAGGTGACTCGGCCCACTTCAAAGCCGACGCATAAAACAAGGCGTGCTTTGATCAGGAGAGCGAGGCCTTCACACGACCGAGGGGGATTAAAAATAAATAAATAAAAAAAACACCCACAATCACCCAAATTCTCCTTGCACACATCTCGATCCGGCAAAGATCTAGAGGCGGCTCCACCAGAAATTAGAAACCATTTCGGGTTAGTCACGTTTTCTAAAAAAATGAGTTGGGTCGAAAAAAAAAGAACAAAAATGGCAAATTTCGTAGACATATTTTATGAGGAATACCTGCAATATGACAAGATTACAACTTTCTTTTGTTTTTAAAGAATGTGAAAAATAACAACCCATGGGATCATTTTTGATCCCACTTATGCATTCAAGGGTTAATACTAGTAACAGGGCCGTAAGGCTGTTAAGAAGCAAGAACGTGTCTGTATGGTGTCACCAGTCCTTTTGTTTTCTCCAAATGGCCACTTTGGAAACACCCAGACATACGCTTAGCACCCTCTTCTGGGGAGCTTTGTTAGGGTTTCTCTTATGAATTCTTGAAAAAAAAAAACTGCAGTGTATTGCGATTACTCAATAGCGCTACGTCACATTGCAATATTGATTGGATTTCAGTTAACTGTTGAGCGCTTCTTGGAACTCTTTATGAGCTCTAAAATGTTATTTCATAATAACATTTTATTTATCTTATTATATTATTTTATGTCTTATAACTATTTGAATGTATTTTTAGTGATCAGGAAGATGTGTCTTTGGGGATCACTAAGATGCTTTTGGGAGGACAGAGCAGACTAATTAGTTTTTAATTGTTTCATGTAGAGAAAATTGGCTCGTTACAATAGCAGTTCGAGCTACGAGCAAGATCCTGGAATGAATTTAAGAAAGAGTACGTAAAGGTACCACTGTACTAAGCTGCAGCTCAAATTTCTGGACAACTACTCACACAAACAAGAAGCGGAACTTTAGTTGTAATTTATTTCAAGCGTTTCACATCACCCCCCAAAAAAATGCTTTTCGAAAGACGCGCGATTCGATTCATACAACAAGGCGCCGATTGGCATTAACACTGATCGGTGATAATAATAATAAGAAGAAGAAGAATCTAGGATGGAGGTTTCTTCACGGTAAACATGGCGTGTAATAAGGCACACAATGAGCATGACAAAGCAAGAGTCCCAATGAGATAGCGCCGCTATTGTGTGCTGAATACACCCCCCTACTCCCCTTGAACGCTGCCATCCACTTGGCTTAAGGCACATAACATTAAATGCAGCACGCTGCCAATCACACCTGCATTTTTCTCTCATTTCTTCTCATTACCACTGGGTGGAGGTATTAAGTTAATGTTTTCACATTTAGTCAGGAAGCCAAAATTGGGGATTTTTAAAACACCACTTTTATCAAATTGGACACCTCTCATTCCGTACATAAAACCACAGAGTATTTAAATAATGCCAATTAGACCGATAAAAATAAGCAACGTTTGAAGGATCGCATAGAATCCCTTCATGAGACTACATCATTATGAGGAAAAGCAAATAGAAATATTAATATAAAAAGCAGTCACATTCCGTATTGTTAAACAGATAACATACTTTCATGGTCAGAAATAGAATTTTATAAAAAAGGTAAGGCGATATTTTTTATAGCGCAACAAAAAACACCTATAGCAATATGACACAGTTTTTATTTTTTATCTCAGGGGTTGGGAACCTATGGCTCGCAAGCTAGATATGGCTCTTATCACGAGTTTATCTGGCACTGGGATAAAATGAGACCTTCGCTTTATCATAGATTTTTCACAATGTGAACTAAGCAATGATGACCATGAACAATGAGAAGCAAAAGCAACACTAAAATTACAAAGGGTTTGGTCCAGTATATACAGTATAAGACACAGTCTCAACTACAGTTTCACCCAAATCCTGTACATCGCCAAGGAATCCTTCATATGGAAGCTCATTAAACAATATATGTTCACTATGAGACACTTAGTGATGAAAACCCACTAAACAAACTGTTAACACCAATACCCATAGATGCGAGCAAAGCACCTAGAGTAATTTGATTGGGTGTGAGGTAGAGGAAATAAAAGAGAAGTACTGATTTAATGGAAATATTAGCAGCTACATTATTTGTCAAATAGACGCACGCATGTGGGTGCATCAGACTGCAGTCATAGCTGTGTCACTTTAATAAGGAGCCCTAAAATAGATGATAGTTAAACATTTCAAGCTTGCTCATCTCCTCCCCCTGTTCTTTCATTTTGTTGGTGGAATTAAGAGCGCAGCATGTCGCGACAAGTCAACAAAGAGACAAAACAGCAGTTTGCTGACAATTGTGTTGACGTCGTGCGACTTACTTGCACATTTGATGGAGATAGAAAGGTTTCAGGGGTGCATTGGGCTTGGGGGGGTCTGTTATAAATCAAAAGCTGAATGCAGTAAACAGCTGGGGGAAAAAATGACAGTTTCACTTAATTATGTATATATGAATTGAAGCAGAAGAGGGAAGAATGCAATTAAATAAAGACTTGTTATTTATTTTATCTTGATTCACTTTAGCGCAATGATCCCCACCACCGTATCAGGCACAGATGCATATTGCCGAGAGTCAAAGTCAAATACGAGCGCTATAACAGAAATATGTCATAGAGATGAAACAAAGCCCGTACCCTTACCGCTTCAGAACAATCCTCCCCACTTTAACTTGTAATGTGACTGTATTCATTGACACTTTAGATATATACATGCAATCCATGGTCGAATGAAAGTTAAATAATTTGAAGGCGTAGACGAAAAACAATAAATGATTACAACAAAACCAACAAAAAATGAGCTGCACATTTCCACCTAAATGTAAAAATACTGCTACTATACACTGACATGAACTCTGCCATTCTGCTTCAACAATGCACGTGCAGCTTTAATACACATTTGTTTAGACACAGAAAGGGCTCTATAGGTGTTGCATGTTATCATTTATTTACAGAAATAAGGAACTAATATTTATAATTTTTATTTCATTGTTTTGAATTTCCAGTGATTTGGGGTTTTTGCTCGACTCTAAATCGGTTCAGTTTGTAAAAAGCTGAAATTGGTTCGTATTTTATACATTCTTTTTGTAGATTTGTGAATGTTTTAATTCATATTCAATATGTTTTTTAGGGATCCCCTGCAAAACTTATGGAATTACTAAAGACTTTGGTGCCTAATGTTTAATTATCATTGATAATATATTAAAAAAGAGCAGGTTTTATAAATAGTGACGCTTCACATGACAACGCCATAATGACTAAGAGTAAGCGTGTAGGCGTCGATTTCACACACTTTTTTTTAAACATTATTTTCATTCATTGCATGGTCTATAGAGTCAGACTGCCAGTAATATGCCAATGGCAACAATATCAAGCATTTTTAACTACTTCACCCAAAATTCAAATATTTTCCTGACCTTGAAAACTCAAGCATTTTCAAAAAGTTTAGGCACCCGGACAAACACTGATATTAAGGCGCAAAAATAATCCTCTATATTTTATGTTCATCACAAAATTGAAAGTTTAGGGGGGGGGAGTTCAAACATAATAAGTTCCAGAAAACCGTGGACTATACTGTACAATAAATCCAAAAGGCATTTTTATAGAGACATTGTTCATCTGGCTCAAAGTAATTATATGTTAATCACCAAAACCTAATCATCAGATTTTTTTTTCGGGAAGAAAACCATTTTTTTGACAACCAAGCAAGTGTGCTCTTGGCAACAGCAGGGATAAAGTCAGACAAAAGTTAAAGCAAACTTGCGAGTTCAAGGTAGCAGAGGGATGGTGTGAGATTGGAATGGCTTGGTTGAATTGCATGTCACATACAGTTAACCTTTTTATCGGGCATGCCTGTGGTCTCATCAGTCGATGAAATTCGCTGGCCGGTGGCGGCTTAACCGAGGGGACGCCGACCAATAGAAAATTATTTCATTGTGTTAGCATTTCAAATGGCGAATAGAGGGCGTTGAGGGTGGGGGCAACCGATCGTTGCCAGTGGAATTAATTGCTTATTCTAAGAATAATGTCCCTTATTCTCGATCCTCGAAGGGCTAAACATGAGCAGAGAATACTTTTTCTTTAGTTTTATATTTGTGTTTTAAAAAGAAAAGTGCCAGAGGGCAAGGAAGGGTCGTGGCCCATTTAGGCTAAAAAATGCACTGAACCGAAATAATCCTCGACAACTGCATATTTTAGTACTTCTTGTGGTCGGCAAACAATGGGCTTCGGACCGTTAACAAGCCGTTGGTCGTTTGTTACCGACTGCACTGAAAGAAAACAAATTTGCCTTGTGTTTTTGCTTGTGCTGTATATATTTGTGAATACCGGGCTTAACAGTAGTATATCAATGTAATTGATTAGTTGATAAATATCACTGACCTCATTTCTTCAGCATTGGATGCAACAGGAATTAAAACTGGCTCACTGGGGTAAGAGCACAAAATCCTTACCACTGGGTTATTAGGATTGCGTATGACAAAGGAAAAGGCATTCCATTTAATCTCGTTATCATGCCATTTTTATTTATGGTGCCACGATGTACAGCATTGTAATGGAGTATTATTCAGGGGTCGTACATCTATTTAATGGACAAATTCAAGCACTTTTTAAAGACGTTCAAGGCCAATTTTGAAATTTCTCCTGTACCATTAAAAGAGTAAAACATATTGTTATTATTATCATAATCATCATTGATTGTCGTTATCAGTATTATTTTTTATCCCACCTACAGTAATGACATATTTAGCGTGGTTGTTTAGGTTGTTTTATTTTTCCTTATTTAATGTGTGGTCCATCAAGTGATTGCTGAAAAACATGGGAACAACTTCAAGTATTCAAGCACTTTTCAGACCTTAAAAACACAACATTAAAATTCAAGCATTTTAAAGGATTTCAAGTACCTGTACGAACCCCGAATATTGGAGAGATTTCAGCCAAAACAATATTGTACAATGTGATACCGTGAGTAAAAATATTGAGGTTGAGATAAAAATCTAATGCTTGTTCCTATCTTATCTAGATCACGAGTGGTCTCATAAATACACAGTACTTGGGCTTTTTATTAAATCATCGTCATTATAATTGTTATTATTACTAATATTATTGGGCCAGGCCGCAAGGATAGTCACAGATTAAACCAGTCCATGTTATAGAATGTTGTCGTTCACTGACTTCAATGACATGTAAACTAAAATGAAAATTAATTTAAAACATCAATTTTTATTAATTTCATGCATGATTTTTTTTTTTTATGTCAATCGTTGATGTGGTTAGCAAGCTGCTAAAGCTCGATAAACGGCTCAAGATGGTAGGACCTCACTGGCTCGTCAATCCTTTTATTTGAGGGAGATTTATTCTCAGTACCTGTTACACATCGGCCAAACATATGTGCTAACCCCGATTTATATAGTTTGGTTTTCTTTTTTTAGCCAGATCTCAAACTAATAATTTATAGAGCTATCTAGCTTCATGGACTCAAAATGGCATTTAGAATCTGGATTGCTCTGATTCCAAGTAGAAGTTTCGAGGAAACGCATAGAAAAGCGGAACAAAATTTTTTGGGGTGGCCCGAGTGCAGAAAAATATTCGTTCAATGTCACTTTTCACCATATGGACGAGAAACATTTTAAGGTGCCGACAGCCCAAACCCCCCGCCCCTGCCTCCCCTTGATCCCCCAGCATTGGTTGTGGATTCAGCCCGACGGAGTCAATCTTATTAACTTTCACACCGGTTCACGCATGACATTTGCTTCCATTTTTCTCAGGCCGACATCAAAAACATCAATTAGCAGCTGGAAAATGGGAAAGCGCGAATGACGGACGGCGATAACGCCAGCTCATTTGAAGCGGTAGCATAAATCTATTCTCCCGTTTTGAATGTGCTCATTACAATTGCCTGTTTTCAAAGAAGACCTCCAAATAGCAAAGAAATTAAATTTATCTTGTTGAAATGGCAAGGAATTGTTTTTTCTTTCTCGTCCCTTTCTTTTTTTTCTTTTTTAATCCAACGTCTATCTTCATAGCTCAGCGCTGCAACGCTTTTGTGTCAAGGCTGCATTATTCGTTTTTTTATTAGTATTTCTCATTAGAACAGATCACAAATCCCCACTGAAGCTGAAACCCAACACCATCGCACTGTGCAAAACACATCAAGATTATTTTTAAAGCCGGTTCAACGTCACTTCAGACGGAGAAAAAATATGCAGTAAAGTTACCTAAATATCACCTTTTTCTGCCAAAGCACGATAAAAGATATTGTCATTTATTAAGGTAAAGAGACTATAATCAAATGTTGTTGGGTTTTTTGGGGGGAAATGTGTCAGTCTAGCTGAAATATTCGGACCATCTGCAAGTTTAGGAATTCCCTAATGTGTGAGTAAACCAAAGAAGAATCAGTTAAAATTGTAACAAAGCACTCTATTTAGATGTCCTGAATTTCATTATCAAATAGTTTTTTTTTGATAGTTTTGATTTGTATTATTTTTTCCACGCCACACTTTTTGACAGCTAAATATTAATTTTAAAATTAAGTTGAAGTTTACAATTAGTTTACAGTTATTAATACGTATTGAATTATTGAATGAGAAAACAAACACACAAACATTATCATATACTATATATATTATTAACACACACACACACACACACACACACACACACACACTACAAAAAATATATTCACGTATTTTCATTTATATAGTTTGCGTATATTTCAGTATGCTTTCATTTTACCTGTTTCTTTTGATCTGGTTAAAGGTTTCACACTTTAAAAAAAACAAAACAAAAAGGATATATTTAAAAAATAATTTTACTGTTAAAAATTGTTAAAAAATAGGAATCCAACAGTCTTAAATAGAAAATGCATTATAAAAAATGCTAAGTTAAATTCTTTAAAAGAGTATAGGAAGATTGACTAGTGGCGTTTGATTTAATTTAATCTAGTGTTTCCACGGTGTTATTGATCGGTGGCCTCGTTTTCATTTAAAAGTGAAATAGGAACCCTCCCGTTTTGCCGTCGCTGACGAAGGCGTAACTCAATAAAGCTGTAACCTTTAAGTAAAAGGCTATTTTTGGTGGCCAAATCCACCTATTGTCAGTGGGTTCCTTATGCTTGAGTTACATCTTCGAGGGGCCCAAACAAAAGCAACTTTAGCGGCGAGGGAAGACGCTCGTACTGTCGGTGGGGGAAGGCTTGCGTATCACATTCCTCCGGTCCATTGATTCATGATCTTTTGACATAATTTCAATGCTTTTTATTTTGCTAGCAGTCTTGTTGCTTACGTGACACTAAAGACAGCCAAGGTCCAAACAAGCAACACAGGGGAGTATCTATTATCTGTCAAAAGAGCGGGCTTTTTCCCGGTATTAAGCGGCACGATGCTGGGACGTGGTGCCGAGAATCAGCGGGATGAAAATATCACTCTTTATAATGGAGGATAATCAGGTTTCGGGCTGCTGTTTGCCTTCCGGCTAAAGACAAGACAATCGGCTTGTAAACAACACCCAGACAGAAAAAGCCAAAGCAAACATTCTAACAACCACCACTGTTTGGCCAACCGGGCAGAACAATTTGGGATATATTTTTTTTAACATTCTATTTTTCAGAAGAGTACATTTGAATTCATCTGCTTATCATAATGAGGAGGTGTGAGAGTGCACATGGACTATCAACTTTAGGATAACAGCAGTTTGGGCTACAAGAGAAACCAAATGTTTTGTAATTTGTTAGGTATGGTAAAGTTTTTATAATGAACCAATAATTATTGAAAACCAATCAACTGCCTTTCAAAAGAAAAAAAAAACTCCTTAAATAATGATTTAAGTACACAACAGTAAAAGTAATTTTGACTGTATAATGGACTGTATATAAAAAGCACTCATGTAAAAAATAAAAATTATCTATAAATAATTAAAACTTTTAAGTCTACCGTTTGATGTTAATTCATGTCTTCAAAATGATGTGACTGATATATAACTCACGTACCACAAACTAGTCTACATTGTTTGTTTTGAGATTAGATGACTTCTTAAATGGCCAAGTGGCGAATTTTAAATAGTTTGGATTTTATTTTGCCACAGGAGGGAAATGTTTAACAAGTGTGCAGTCCAAGCAAACAAAAGCCGTGTGCATAGAGGCTAGAGAAAGCCTCCCGAGTCTATTAACCCATTAGGCCAAATATGAAAATGACAAACAAATGTGCAATTATTGTTGAGCACTTCTCACACAAATGGACTTTCAATAAGAATAGTACAAATACATTGTGCATTGCATTGTCCTTGAAACTTTTTCTTAACAGATGTTGACGATTTGCAGTCGCATCTTTGGCCTCAGGGTCCACATTGTGATCTTGTTCTGAAGTCTTGAAAGAGCCGATATTTCTCAACCCTATCAGATCAGATCACTTCACATTATACCTTCCCAAATGACTTTTAAGAGTTTGGACAAATTTGCACTTTCATGTGTGCCACGTTTGCGGACAAGTCGCGACTCGGGGGGACTTGAAAGGAAAGATTTTTAATGAGCTGAGGTGAGGTAATTGGTGCAAGTGATCTACTACTTCCCTGTAAAATGAGGTCCATTTCCTGGACGTGAATGATAAACAAACACTTGAGCCAGCTAGTGAAGCATCTAGTGGAGTGGGAGCTGGGCTGGCCTGGGATTTATAAAGTTCCTTTTAGCTTTTTAGAAACATTAATGCATTACAATGACAACAGGATGCCATCACTTGCCATTAGGAACTTCATGATGTTGAAGCGGAGCGACTAAGCAACCTTGTAATCGAGTGCGACTGCGTCCACGTATGGGTGGCTATTCAATGGTCCTGCCACTGTAATTATGGAGCTAGTGATTCAATTCGTCTTCATTGCCAGCAGCGACGCCCCGCCTATTGATGGATAGTTATCATTAGAAAGTGACAAAGCCCTTAAACAACTGTGGCATGGGTAACAAAGTGAATGTCTGCACATGTGCACATGCGTGTAGTAACAGGGATGTGTGCTGACAAAAACAATTGCATTGTTTGATGCTATTTTATAGCATTAGAGAACAGAAAATGTTTTTTATTTAAAAACTCAATGAGATGATCATTAATTTCAACAACATAAGCTGAATAAGAAAATTTATCTGAATGTTTTTTTTGAAAACCAGAACAAAATAAATCAAAATTCACATATTGTTTAATATCATACCTGAAAGTCATTTTAATTTGGAAAATAAACACCTTTAAGGAAAAGAAAAAAATAGATATTTTATAACTATAATATTCAATTTTATCGCTAACCATTTTAGAAAAAAAAAAAAAGAAAATACACAATATCATTGTATTATAATAATTACATAAGTATTTTTTTTAAAACGGGGGAAAATACCTACATGTTTCAAATGTTATTTAAAGTACTAAATATTGACTATGTTATCATCTTAATGGCACAATTATCCCCAATATTTGAGGAGATTTTCAAAGAAAAAAAAAGACAAACTACAACATTGTAAGCCTAGTATATTAATAAACACGGCTATAGCCTGACAAAGTAAATACTTTTTCAGCCTTTTTGGAAACTAAAAGAAACGTTCGGATTAAATTAAATTATCTTTATTGTCATTGATATGAACGTGAGGAAACATTGCATGCAACAAGATTAGACATGGCCCTCCAGGGTAAACATGTAATAAATAATTTAAAGAGAAAAATAAGAGAAAAGACTCTAATAGACTAATTAGGCAAAAATATCTGCAATTTAGCACTTAAGAGACTAATCTAAGTTATAATAATGAAATACAGTAGTGCAATGAAAGGTAGTGCAATAACATTTAGCAGCAACAAAAAATTCAAAACAAGATGCTATATATATATATAATTAGTTTTGTGTGCTTGTTTGGGGTGGTGATAGCCCCCGAAGAACAAACGTTTTGTGAGCCTGTCCTAAATTATATATATATAGAGCCATATCCCCCTAGTGGGAGGTGGCTAGAGTCAGTAACACGTTCATATTTCTGACTCTTTCTGGGAGATTGATACAGAGGAGGGGATTCCCAGCCCCCTCGCTCAACCCAACTGATTTTTTGGAGTCATTAGGTGACCAAACCCCCGAATTCTAACCCCTAATGCCGAGCGCCAAGCAGAGAGGCAATGTGTACCAATGTGTTAAGTCTTAGGTATGACTCGCCCGACGCTTGAACCAGCAACCTCCCGGTCCCGGGGTGGGCGCCCTACCCCCAGGGCCACCGAGCTGGTCCTTAATTGAATAAATCAATTTTTAACACATAAGAAAACAGGAAGATGTAAAAATACGCACTAAAAGCACCTATGAACATTATATCACAAACAAATGGTGAACGATAAATCACACAAACACCTAACATTTAGTATTTCAAGTAACTATGGTGTAAAAAAAATACATGCCCCTATATTTTACTGAAACATTACTAACCTTAAACACCCACATTTGAGCCCTCTGTCACACACACACCGTAGCAAGTCTTATAGCAGGCGGCTTCACACACGCGCGCACACACACACACACGCACACTACGTAGTCAACCAAAGATGAAAACCGCCGGCTTCTTTTGGTCCACCCATCTATATTTTTAGTCTATATATTCAGTAAGTTTTATATCTTAATTATGTCTCTTCTACGAGAAGACAGAAAATTAGGCCCTTCCTGTCTTGACTTTTACGGGGACATTATTACACGTCTGCAGAAAAAAAAAAGGACAAACTGCTAAAACATATATTGGAGATAGTTGTTGTATGAAAGGGAAAATAAGGGGGCAAATGTGTTGTCAAAATGAAGAGTGGCAGGTTGGGCTAGAATTAAGACCTCACAAGGTAGAGAAGACAAAAGAAATGACCCCAAGCCCAAAGCCTACCCCACCCAAGAGTTGCAGCTCTGTGTGATTATGTGCTCCCTTTTTCCTCATGGGTCGCAGCTTTGAGGGGTCAACGCCATTTTGTTCACACACACACACACACAAAGATACAGACACAAGGATTGAAAGCTTGGAGTTTCAGGGGCTCAATCGCATCTGCAGCTCTCTATAAATATTGCTCAGCGACCTAGCAAATCCCCGCATGGTGAGGGCCTGGCCCCACAATTTCTCCTGGAATTATACTGGTCGCAAATCACCATCGGCCCCTAGGCGGCGCTGCTGCAGGCCCATCCGAGTGCCAATTTGGCACCCTCCACCAAAAAAAGGGAGGTGGTGGTTGTCAATAATAATCGTTATGTTCTTCGAAAAAAGCAAACAATGCAATTCAATGAATGATCACAAACTGTGCACGCTCTGTCCATTACATGTTGTTTTCTTCTGTCCCACAAACGTTACTACATTTGTCTGCAAGGTTATTAAAGCAAACAAGTCTTATTTAAAAATATGGGGCTGCTCATAAGAGATCAATTTTGAAAAGTGTTATTTAGCCAATACAGCACAGCCAATTAGTTTATATCTCAGAGTAATCATTCAGCTTCAAACTTTAATAAAAATATTTTACATTTTCGGAATAATGATTTTTGGGGAAATTGCGCGTACCCTAGACACAAATATGCGTTTATTAGCGTTCAAACAAAGTTAAATGTAAAAATTGTTCTCAGTTTCCTAATTTTGAAATCAGTGTTACTTTTAAAGTGACAAAATATAAATTACAGTGGCGATGTATGGTAAAGAGTTTAAGATGATACCCCATCTTAATACAAAATAGACACCCGCTCTCCTTACAAATAATACAAAATGGAAAAAAGTTCTTGCAAATTTAGGAACAATTGCTCGTGAAATATACATAGGTCATTTGTTATCATTTTTATTGACGTTATGGTGTGCAATATAATACTTGTAAAAATGCTACTCTGGATCAGTTATAGTTACATACACATTAAAATCCCAAAATTGATTGTGCGTAACGGTTTGAATCTGGGAATAAAGTTAAATTAACATCCCTACAGTTGAGCCTTATCTATAACTTGTTACTTGTTTTCAACAAACACACAGTCTGCATATGACGCTCCAGCGCAGTTTTACGGCCCTAAGGTTACAAAAAGGGTCAATTAAAGGCTTTTATTAAGTTAAGCGGTGCAGACGGGTCAGTGACAAAGGTAGCTGATAAAAAAAGGACATACGTGTACAATACTGATCAGGCACTAGACATACACGACGGCCAGTGAGATTTAATAAAAAACTAATGTCGTCTTATAATGTCTTGGTGGGTCGTGCAACCTTAGCTGTCAAAGAGTGTGTCATGGGAAAAAAAAAACTTGAAAGTAGTTTTTATTTTTTACTTATGAGAGTGATGGGGTTTAAAAATTAAACTGCTCTATAAATAGTCGCCGGCTGTAGTGAATGCCGAGATGCGTAGATGCAGATGTCACAAAGCTTTTTTTTCGGAAGGGGGTTAAGTGGGTGGTGGCGCCGCGTGTCGATCCGTGCCCCCCCCCCAAACGCTGAATAGAGCAATACAGCTGGCTGCGAACAAAAACACAGCATCTCTTTCATCAGCTAATCAAAAACAAAAAAATAGATGATGACGAAGAAGAAGGCAAATGAATATATCATTTCCATCCCTCCTCCTCCTCACAATTCCTTTTCCGTCGACCCCTCAATGAAGATGTTTACAGATCAGCTCTCGTTCGCCCTCACTTTCACGGTCGCGCTTGGACACGTTTCAAAAGCGCGGGCCTTTTCATCTACTCAGAAATTCGTTCCTTCGTGCTTTTCAAAACAGGAAACACCGACAATATGAAGGCGCATCACCGTAGCCCCTCCAGTTGACGCATCCGAGTGCCAAGGTGCCAACTGCGCCAGTCATACTGACCCCCCCCCTCCGACCCGCACCACCTCGCCCCATCTGCAGCGGGCATCTTTCATGCTGCCGCTCCACCAGCTGAGTCAAGCCTGAATGGCATTCATGGCTCGAGCAGGGAATTGTGCTTCCAGTTTGCACGTGCTATTGTGCTCTTTATTCACAGCTGCCGCATAAAATAAAAAGCCTTTAGGACAACAAAAGGGTCCAAGAATACGTTACAGTACAGGAATTTGTGTAAAAATTGTCCCATAACTTGGCCTTAGCAATGACCTGATAAAAAGATTTTCACACTGCCATTACATGACCATTTGTTTTGTCTTAAAAAAGGGCAAAGACTTTAACAGATACCGTCTGATGCCAAATAAGTAGCAGCCATGTGACTGTAATTAGGTACAACCTGGTTGAGGGCTTCACACTGCTATGGATACTTTTCATATTCAATACAGCAAGCACTATTTTAATGACACGTACGTAGGTGTATATTTACTCATGTTGTATTCATAATTTGGCCTCCTGCGAGGAATACGAGTCCACTGAGTACCCTCAAACACCCCACAAGGAGTCTTTCTAAAGGCAGCTTACTTGTACACATGCTGGTGCACAGTCAGATGAAACGAAGCCTAGCTGCACAAGTCAACTATACCAAAAGTCCTTTTTCAAATGTTGTTCAGATGTTCTTTCCCTAGGTAGAGAAATAATGTGTGTTTCCACATGCTCAAGTTGGTTCCCCTCCCATTGTGCAGTTCCATCCAATCGATTTTCTCCTGGCTTTCCGAGCCTGTGTCCTCTTCTTGTGCCCTCCCCTTTATAACAGGCTTTTTTCCTCCCATGGCACCAAGCTAAAGAGAGACAGGAGAATAAACCCACTCACAAGATTTGGATATTGATTTCTTTGTGATGCAAAAAGAAAAGGAAGAAAAAACAAGCACAAAAGATGGGCAAATGCGTTTTGATCAGCATACAGCAAAGCCATTTGG
This sequence comes from Urocampus carinirostris, assembly GCF_059441175.1. NCBI lineage: Eukaryota > Metazoa > Chordata > Actinopteri > Syngnathiformes > Syngnathidae > Urocampus > Urocampus carinirostris. The sequence goes on along the minus strand of NC_142367.1, from coordinate 3,831,211 downwards.
TGTTGCAGTTGCACACCACATTGCTTCCTTTGCCAAACATTGTATAGCTTCCAAAAAGATCTGCGGGGCCCATTAGATGCTGTGACAATAAAGGAATTGGGCAGAGGATTCCTGCTGCCCAATGGCCCAGAGAAAATGTCGCCATGAGGCCTAACACATTAAAATCTGAAAAGAAAAAGACAAACTGTTGCTGCTGTACATCCATATATATATTTATATATTTTACAGGATGTATAAAACAGGATCAAAGGTACATTGAGTTGAAAAGTATATATATATATATATATATATATATATATATATATACACATACACATACATATATAAAACCGTCAAATCAACTCCTGTGATGTGCATGGGAGTCCATTGAGGCCAACAATTACTGCATCAATTCCATATTACGGCTTTTCTTCTCTGGAGTCAGTGCGACTTGTGAAGAGGTAGACTTTCACCGCTGCCTGCCCTTCTTTTATTTTTGCAGGCGTCATTGCGGATGAGGCACAATTAAATGGCAGGGAAGGCTCATCGAAATGAGAATATTTATAATTAAAAAAATACGACTGTATTTTACGGACTATAAGTCGCTCTGGAGTATAGGCCGCACCAGGCATAGAACGAGTAATGGGTCCAGATTGGCAAGAAGGAAACACAAGTTGAACCGGAGTATAAGTTGCAATTTTGGGGAATATCTATTTGATAAAATCCAACACAAAAAACATACATGAAATCTTGAAAGGCAATTTAAAAAAAGAACAACAGGCTGAATAAGTTTACCGATATACAAACGTTACATGATCGAAATGCCTGTTAATTCTAGTAACAACATAACATATTAAGAGGTATTCAGTTTCACTCCAAATAACTAAATCCCATGAATTTTTCTTCCTTATTGCCACGGTAGACGATCCAACGCTTACTTACTTCGTTGCTATGTGGCTTACATCAGACTCATAATCAGGTCACCATTTTGACAGTCTCTTACAAATCTCTGGTTAACTCCGAAGTTACTTTCTGCTTTTCAGCTACATATTTCACTATTTTCCAGCTTGTAATCTGCAAGATATAATTTTCTTTTGGGAGCCATTTTTAAGTTGTTTTTATAAATTACAGATGTTGTGCAGCAAAATGCACCCCCTAGCAGAAGCATACGGCAGAAGCACAATGTCACTAAAATTACTTTGTATCTCCTTTTTGGGGGGGATTTAAAAGAACTATTAAACACAGATAATTTAAACATTCTTCTAAAATCTATTTTGAGCAAAATTAAAGTATTTTCTCTGGCAAAATGACGCCTTATCTTCTAAACGTTTGTGTCCCGATTCCTAAGATAAGGTGGTGTCAAGTACTGAAAATATTTTCAACCTGCTCAAAAGAGATTTCTAAACAAGGTTAGTTAAAGCTGCATCTGGTTTTGTCAACTTTCACTCTGGGGCAAAAATTAGACTTAACATGTGAAAAAAAAATGTGATAATTATCGCTATTGACTGATGAGAAATATTATATCATGCTAACAATTTGTCATATTGCCCAAGCCTATGCTTAAGAAGCGCTGCTCAATCACAGCTATGTATAATTTTAAGATTAAACAACATGAAAAGGACAACAAACAAATGGATGTAGACTCTCTGGTTTCAAAATATACTCATTAAAAATAAATACACGGGTGATCTTTTAGTATTTCTAAAACATTATCTCGATCATAATGTCTTACTGTCATTTTGCCCACCCAGAGCTGCATGAACTATCAAAACTTGAGAGGTTCATACCAAAAGTCAGCTATTGGAAAAGTAGAACTGTCTGGCACATTCGTGTGCTTAATAACCATTGGTGGAAGTGAGAATGCGCATTGAGCGTCCGAAAGAACTCATGATGGCCCGCATTTTGTCCGGAAGGCGAAGCCTCAGAGGGCCTCAGTGGCAGACCAGGTGATTACAGACATTTGCAGGCAGAGCGCAAGAATCACACCACTCTTGCTCACCCCCTCCCTCTCTCTTCAATCCCTGGTGACACGCACACTCAAACATGGGATAATGCCTGGCCAAACACAAGGACGACATTCTGTTCAGTGGATTACAACGATTCAAACTTGACCCCTGCTTCCTTTCGGGCCGCCTCTGGCTTGACTGCGCCTGAATTTATGGCCGGGAAGCCAAAGAGTGTTTTAACAGGTGTGAGGTCAATCCAGATGCTCAAAAGCAAGCATATGTTTGGCATTAGCAGGCGCAGCACAGGCCAAAGCTAGATTGTCAAGAACACTCTGCGTGGCTCATCAAATCCACCAAATTGTCCAGGAGGCTGCACGATTAACCGAAATCCAATTAATATTGCGATGAAATGTAGTGCGATTGTATAATCGCGAGACACTGTAGTTTTTTCAGGGATTTATGGTTCCATGTTTGTGAGTGATGGAGCGTTTGGCCAAACACATTTGTCACAGTTTGTGTTTTAATGGCGCTGGCCAATCCGAGGCAGGTTTCAAAGGCACTAGCTTTTAAGGCGAGTCTAGGTTTGCAAGCGGCACACAACGCCACATATAGCCAGCCACCTGTGAGCCTCATGCGAGCAACGATTACAAAGCTCCCCCAGAAGAGGGCGCCGTTTTCTTAAGTGTCAATATGATTAAACCTGGTGTTGTCTTTATTTTAAGGACCATTTTGTACTTTTTATACAGCTTACATGGAAATGTGAATAAAACGCACCTTTTCATTTTTCTACTGTTGGGCCCTATCTTGGAAAAGTTAAATACAATAGAATTAAAGGGGATTTTGTCTGGG
>NC_142367.1:1968437-2003437 GCF_059441175.1 Urocampus carinirostris | reverse complement strand
TTCCTAAATACAATGGCTCGATTGACTCACTCATGAATGAGTTCAATACCACCCTGACTAGTGTGCTGGATTCAATAGCGCCCATAAAACTAAAATCACGTCCTAAAAGACGCACACCTTGGTTTACTGATGAAACTAGAGCCCTTAAAAAAGAATGCAGGAAATGGGAGAGAAAATGGCGCGCTACCAAGCTTGAGGTTTTCCATCAAACCTGGTGTGACAGCTTGTTAAAGTATAAAGCGGCCCTTGCCTCTGCTAAATCGGCCTACCTTTCGAAGGTGATTGCGTCTCAAAAGAACAACCCCAAAGCCCTTTTTGACACTGTAGCATCGCTTACAAGGCAACAGGCTATCGCAGACAGTTCGACACACTCTGCTCAGGACTTAATGGTCTTCTTCACTAAGAAGATTCAATGCATACAGGAAGAAATTGCAAAAGATATTGTTAGTACCACACGTATTAAAGGACTGAAATTTACAGATGCACGACAGGGTGGCTGCCCTGGGAAAATGGCCGGTTTTAGTGAACTGTCACTTGATGATCTCAAACAAGTGGTGAATGCGGCCAAACCGACAACTTGCCAGTTCGACCCTCTCCCAGGTTCACTTATTAAAAGTCTTTTTAGCGTCCTTGGGCCTTCAGTTCTAAATATTATAAATACATCACTCTCCTCAGGTGTAGTTCCAGCAGCTTTTAAGTCCGCCGTTATTAAACCCACACTGAAACGACCCAACCTTGATCCAGAAATATTAAGTAATTACAGACCTGTGTCAAACCTACCTTTCCTCTCTAAAGTACTCGAAAGAGTAGTGGCACAGCAGCTGAATGCTTTCATATCGGAGAATAACCTTTTTGAATCCATGCAATCAGGATTCAGGGCTAACCACTCTACTGAGACAGCTCTGATCAAGGTAACAAATGATCTCCTAATGTCAATAGATTCTGGCGCTTCATCACTTTTGCTGCTGCTGGATCTTAGTGCTGCTTTTGACACAGTGCGCCACAATATCCTACTAGAACGGTTGGAAAAATGGATTGGTCTCTCAGGAGCCGTCCTCTCGTGGTTCAAATCTTACCTCTCAGATAGGACGCACTGTGTTAAATATGGTGAAACGACATCTGAGCCCTTTAATGTTACCTGCGGTGTTCCGCAGGGTTCAGTGCTCGGCCCCCTACTTTTCAACATTTACATGCTTCCATTAGGTGATATTATTCGCAAGTACAATATCAGCTTCCACTGCTACGCAGACGACACTCAACTGTATCTTCCGTTGGAGGAATCTTCCACACTAAACTGTGGAAATTTGGAGGCCTGTCTCACTGAGATAAAAGAGTGGATGTCACTCAATTTCTTGCGTCTTAACTCTGAAAAGACCGAAATGTTAGTCATTGGTCCTTCTAAATGCCGGGACTTATTCGCAAAAACTGCTGTGAACATTGACAAATGTCACATCACACAGAGTGACTCAGTTAAAAATTTAGGTGTCATATTTGACCCTGATCTATCCTTTGAGATGCATGTAAAGCAAATTACTAGAACTGCCTTCTTCCATCTTCGCAACATTGCTAAAATCCGTTCAATACTGTCTCAGTCTGATGCGGAAACAATAATTCATGCATTTGTTACCTCCCGTCTCGATTACTGCAATGCACTACTCTCCGGTCTCCCGAAGTCCAGAATCAAGTCTCTTCAGCTAGTACAAAATGCCGCAGCGAGGCTTTTAACTAGGACAAAAAAGTACGATCACATAACACCGATTATGGCTAACCTGCATTGGCTCCCAGTTAGCCAAAGATGTGACTTCAAAGTTCTCTTAGTATTGTACAAAATCATACATGGACTTGCTCCCTCTTATCTTTCAGATCTGATCTGCCACTATGTCCCGGTCCGAAGCCTACGATCTGAGAGTGCTGGTCTTCTGATGATCCCGAGAGCAAAGAAGTCCTCGGCTGGTTCGAGAGCGTTCTCCATTCGGGCACCGGTGCTGTGGAATGCTCTTCCCCCTGAGATTCGATCTGCAACCTCAGTGGAAATGTTTAAATCTAAACTTAAAACTCACTTCTACTCCATTGCATACGAATAACCTACTCCTCTTGTCGGTTGAAAATAGTTTGTGTAATATAGTGTAACAATCTGTGAAGCCCTTTGAGACTCTTTGTGATTTAGGGCTATACAAATAAAAATGACTTGACTTGACTTGACTTGACTATATATATATATACCTACATATATATATACACATATATATACCTACATATATATACATATATATACCTACATATATATATATATATATACCTACATATATATATATATATATATACCTACATATATATATATATATATATATACCTACATATATATATATATATATATATATATATATATATATATATATACATACATATACCTACATATATATATATATATATACATATACCTACATATATATATATATATACATATACCTACATATATATATATATATATACATACATACATACATATACCTACATATATATATATACATACATACATATATGCTGAATAAAACCTAAACATACCTACAGCATTTTATATATATATATATATATATATATATATATATATATATAGACCCTGCCAGATCATCCCATCATGTCATCTCAGATTGTGCAGATGCAACAAATTCTGTTGCCATTGGGTATAAATCAAGTACTGGGAAACACATGGGGCAGCAAAAGCGTCAAATCAACTTAGTAACGTTCCACAACAGGCAGCAGACCGCAATGGCCCAAGAGGACCAGGGCGAGTCTACATTGAGCGCCTGCTCCGCATACAGTTTCTCCTTGCAGTCATTGCCTGTAGGTAGCACCAGCTCAGACTAGGTGGAAGGATAAAAATTTAGCAAGCCCTTTCAAAGTCAAAGTTAATTTTGATTTTTGTCACATCAGTTTAGTACAGTGAGTGTAGATGCTCCAACTTACACAGAGATCTACCAGGGTGAAGCTCCTTCTCAGCACTCATGCCACCACGGTAGCTGCGAACTGTGAAAAACACAAGGCAAACAAAAGTTAGTCAGGAAGAAAATGATGCTAGACTGATCACACCACAACCATTGCCTGGCACACAGGGGAGGGATTTGCATTTCTCCATAGAAACAGCCAAAGTTACACTGATTAAGATGTGACAGGGGAAACAGCATGAAAGTAGGACCGACCACAACACCTGCAGAAAAGAGTTAAACAATATAAAGAGCTTAACTTTAAACACAAAGAATCATGTAGACAATACCCCTTTTGGATACTAGGAAGAATGAGTGGTGCAGACCATTCTTACCAGTGCTCTTCAACCATTTTTGGCGCAAATGCAGTCATTTCATATAATAACAGAGGAAAAAGTTAAAACAAAAACAAAAAACTAAATTCAACTAGTGATTCAACAACATATACATATGGGGTTGAAACTTAAAACGCTTGGTCTAAAACCAGAAATGATCAAATATTTTTCAGTCTTGACAAAAAAGGTAAACTATAAATGATAAATTACTGACAGGCACACTAGTAGAAGGTAATTTTAATGTTTCTGATAGGGTTTTTTTTTTGTTTGAGATAGCATAGGATGCTAGTTCATTATTTCGTCTTTTATTTCGCACTGTTGTTAATTGTTTTGATCGTTATGAACTTTATAATTCAATGTCACTATTGGCAAATCATGATGCCATTCTTTGAATCCCCCACACTTAAGGGTAGATTTGCTTTTATAACGTAGGGAATTTCCTGAGAAGGGCTCAGGGGAGGACGTTTAGAACAGGTTGGAAATTCTTATCTAAAGACTTGCTTCCCTGATCTTGAAAATTTAAAACCCAGAGATATTATACACACACACACACATATTGTGAGTGTCTACTAAACACTAAATTTATCAGTATCATAGTACACTGTTGTGGAGTTGAAAAACACTGGTCTATCGTGAACGCAGGTAAATCTCCACTGAAATAGAATACATGCTTTCTACAAAGCTTAAACACCTCCATAATACCAGATTAAAAACCTTGCCAGTGTGGAAGAAAAATAATCTTACAGATAGTCATTCTAAGTTTATTGTCAAGTTGACATGACTGCAAGGCAAGCACCAGCACAGAACGGCAAAGGGCCCACACACTTGTCGCGCCAAATAGGACCCAGTCCAACCATGACTGCATCATATCTGCAAAAACCATACACTCATTAGTCCGGTGCCGTCAGCTCAGAGCGATGACATCAGAGGAAGCAATGATGTCATGGTGAGATTGTTAGAAAGAGCCACAAAGTATAGGTAAGATTGGACCTAAAATAACTAAGCCCTACCTGACCCAAGCCTGTGTGTATGTGTACCATTTAAATTGTTTTTGCAAGACCAAGCCCGAAATTTCACATTTGTGAGGACCTAAGGGGAGAAGTGATTTATGGTCACAAATTAAAGCTGTCTTTTGTAACCAAAGTTAAAGAAGACTGTATGAACATTAACATTTTTATATTTCTGTGCCTGCAGAGGTCACATTACTGACAACTTTTCATCTTTGATGGATGAGTTCACAAGAACATTTTAACGCCATCATTAAGACAGGCTGAAAATCGGGCAATAAACCACAGCAGCAGTACGTTCTTATGAATCTAGTGGGGCACTTTGAGAGAGGCAGGGAAACAAAGAGGAGCAATTACGGGTGGATAATAAACAGAGATAAGAAGCAATTCTTTGAATTGACATTGCAGTGTTTTATTTTTGATTTTCGTTTCCTTTTCAATAATTGTGCTTTGTTTATTTTGCACAAATTGTTTTAGTATAAGTTATTATAATAATAAAGTGATTTTTTAAAAAAAAAGGCAGCAAGAGAGAAGCCCGAATCAAAAGTAAATGATTGACATTTTAGCCTTGGCAAAATTTGCGTCACAATCTGGCTTAAGATCTTCTATATAAAACCATAGGGAGAATAACTACACGTTCTATGCCTCATTGAAAAAAATAATTCGGTTTGGGAATACCTTTAAGAGAGAGGCAGAGAGACAAAGAAAAATAACAGGTGGATAATGGACAGAGATGGGAGGGACTTCTTTGAATTGACTTGGCAAGAGCAAAAGTATAGAAATTTAGTTGTTTTTTTTTTTTTTTTAATCGGTAAGAGAAAAGCCCAGCCAGGCAAAAATTCAGGTCGGGTTTAGACTTGGGCTAAAGTTCTTACCTCTGCCACATGGCATTAAATCAAAACATCTGTATGCGTTTATTACATCCCTACTCACGCTTTGTGGACTTTCGTCTTTGGTCCCTACAGTAGATGGTCGACTTCTCTGAGGTAGGTGAGGTTCTCGACTTTCTCCTGCAGTCTTTGCAGGTAGCCTGGGTCAGTGTGAGGACTGGGTGCTCGGGGCAGTGGGTTTCTGAGGCAATCAAAGTGCTGTTCACAACTATGTTGCTCGGCTCTTCCATGATGGTGCTCTCTGGAAAAAAAACACAGTAAATGCAAAGAGTCTTAACCCCATTTAAATGCAGTTCAATTCATGATGTAAAAATGCACGAAGGGGATATTCAGTGCTTGAAGGACTGCGTCTGGTGGTCAGGATGGACAAAATAGAACTGTTTACAACTGATAGGATTATTATGAATTTAGGATGCATTAACTACAAATATTGAGCATTACAGAGATCCTTACAGTTGAGGAGTATTTTCCTTGCCTCAAAAAGTTTAATCAGCCTTTGGTGATGCGAGCTGTGCAGACCCATCAACCATTTGCCAATGGAATAATGCTCAATTCTTCTGTTGTTGTTGTTGTTCCCCTGTATACAAATGGTACACAAATGGTGTCCCTTTGTTTCTTCTCCTAGCAAAGCCATGAATAAAAGGGAGGTTGTTTAAAGTTTTGGGCAGATGAGAATCAGGCCTATAACTGACTGCATCTCGCCATGAGCCAAATGTATAGTTCTTGTCTCATTGTGTGTTTTATTCAGAGATGTAAGGTGATAGACCCAAAAAACAACAGAGCCCAGTTACCCAGTATTCAAAAGCAAAACCATGATTAGTCATTTGGTGAACAAACAAACATGTGGACAAGACTAAAAATGTTATCTAGCCTATTTATCACACATCTTGCCTATGTATAAAAAATGGGTATTAATCTTATTTATCGAATTATTCTAGAATTGTGTTGCTGCTAAATCTCTTTAGAGAATCCTAATAACAGTTAAAAAAAGATTTGGTGAAATGTATGTTACACTATGATGTTTGGTTAAAGGTCAAATACTGTTGTTTGTAAATATATTTTATCCATTGTAAGAAACATGTACTGTTTTGCGTATACAAAAAGCAACAAAAAGGCAAACTTGATATTCGGTGGACAGAGAATGAGACCAAAAACAGTCAAAGTCCATTTTCAAAGTTTCACTAACCATTGGGTTCAAGGTCAATGTCCAAACCTAGAGTAGAAAAGTGAAATTATTGTCATAATGTTTAAAAAAATAAAATAAATAAATATATATATATATATATATATTATATAAATAAAATAACAGTTTGCTTAAGTCTTCATACCCCAGAAATTTTGAGCCATTTTGCTCTCCTGGACGGATCGCTCATAAAGTGAAGACTTGTCCAATAAGGATGAAAGAAGCGAGGCATCGGAAGCTTCACTGTGGAGAGACTGGTTGGGGGTTTTACGGGGTGTATGGTAAAGAGGCGACTCTGAGCAGGATGCAAAGTGTTGCGTCGAATGATGAGATTTCCACATGCTGTTTGGAAAAAGACAAGGAAAGGTGACTCAAAGAGACAATGGAAACAATTAAATGCCGGAACGTATGAATATGTTTTCAGAAGCATTGTCCCCTAGTGCCAAAACGTAAAAATATGATTTTTTAAAATTTCTTTTAACCCCTTAACGTTCCGCCAGAAAGCCACTGGGGTTCTGATAAACAATACGTGTTTGTACGAGGTCACCAGTCACTGAAATGTCACTGAAATAGGTCATGCAACAAAACATAACTTAAACTCTTGGGATTCAGGATAACCATTTCTAAATATACTCAGTACAGAAACATCTCGATCAGTCTAAAAAAAAATACCCGAAAACTATTAAGTCGGCGTAACTCACCAAACCCCTGGCCGTCAGCAAATTTGTTCTCAAAAATAGCTTCACGGTATCCAGGACAATGCAGAGAATTCAACTAAGTGAATTAGTCAAAAATACACGATAATGCCTCTTTTACAGGTAAATATAATTGTTACAAAAGCTATAGATTTTAATAAGATTGTCCAAATTTAAGAGGAAAAAAAACCTTTTCATTGCATCATCATTTATTATCCAGTAATCCCTAGATTTATTGCCGTTTACTTTTTGCGCTACTCAGCGGATTTTTATTGTGCATCGCGTTCTGCATTGGGGCAGCACGGCGGCGCAGCGGTTAGCGCGTGTGCGGCACACTTCTGAGGTCATGAGATCGAACCTCCTGTGTGGAGTTTGCATGTTCCCCCGTGCTTGCATGGGTTTCCTCTCACATTCCAAAAACATGCATGACACGTTAATTGGCCGGTCCAAATTGTCCCTCGGTGTGAATGAGCGAGTGAGTTGTCAGTCTCTGTGTGCCCTGCGACTGGCTGGCAACCAGTTCAGGGTGTCCCCAGCCCACTGCCCGAAAATGGCTGGGATGAGCTCCAGCAACCCCGTGACCCTACTGAGGATAAGCGGTGCAGATAATGGATGGTGTTCTGCATTCGGATTGGCTAAACAGTCATCCTGCCCCTTTTTTGCCTTTCCATCAATAACATTGTGGTCTAAGTTGCACAGGTATTTAAAACAGCTTGACAAACCTACATTACGTATGCGCAAATCTTTTAAATGTTGAGTGATGGTGATTTTTACTATCAGTGACAAAGGCAGACTTTGACATGCTAAATAGCGAAGTAAAAGCATTTTTACGCCACATCGTTTACCAATAACACAAAATATCATCTAAAGTAAAAAAGTGGTAGTGTTCTAGTCAATATTGCAATAGAGCAGTAAAAATATTTTTGAAATTATAATTTGACAGCTCGGAATTTTTTTTGAAGACAAATAACATTTAGCAAGAACATTACTATATCCGTTGCTTGAAATTTTCCTTAGCAATATGTCAAACATAATTTTAAGTAAAAAAGTGATAGTGTCTTTAATCTAAGATTAATTTTCAATCTATGATTTGAAAGTACAGAAGTTATTTGTACCCTCCAAAAAAGTTCAGAATTTTGGTTGGTTGGATCCCTTAACCACTAGGGTTGTCGGGGCACCATTTACGGTGGTGTGTCTTGGGCAAGCACAGTCTGGTGGCACCCATTCCTCTCCAGGCCTAGATATGTGTCCACCCAGCCACAGTGGTTTTAAATGGTTGAGCCAGTAGTAAGGGTGTATTGTTTGCTTTCAATATATAGTAGTGTATAGAATAAAAAAATAAAGGTATCTACTTTGCAAGTTTTGACTTCCACGCATCATTTTTGTAACACAACCTCCGTGGAAAATGCGTGATTACTGTTCATGAATTGGATTTAGTAAATTACCTTGGGAATTTTAGGGGAAAAATCAATGGTCAAGTCTTGCAAATCTATCCCTACCGTGTGTTTTTCCAGCCATTTTCTCCTGCTTTGAGGGAGGTGCTGTTGAGTGGTAGGCTTTGGTCTGGAAGGCTGTTCTCCAGACGTAGACTGCGCCTTGACATGGTGCCAACCTCGCTGTCAGAGTCTGATGCTGCTGACCAATAACTCGAGCTGGGTGAGCGGGGAAAATATTTTGACATAATGTTCAAGTCTTTGCAAAAACCTTTGTGTCCCCTCTCACTCTGTAAACACCTGGCAATCTGGTGCATATGCGTGTCAATTAAGATATTTTGGCAAAATTACATGACGTCTCAGAATTTGTGGAAAGGAATCACCCAGAAAGTGTAAACAGGTCAGGCTATTGCTCATTATAATGACATCTTCCCCGCATATTTCAAAGGCCAGCAAAAGCAGACACCATTGGATCAGTTTTTCAACAACCACGAGGCAAAGAACACTGATGAGGACCAGTAAAAAGGTAAATGGTCATGATAAAAATATCCTTTATTCTTTGTTTTTTTTTATTTAACATTATCTGCCTATTGTTTGATAAACCTAATTTTAACATGTATTTGTTTCATGTTATGATGCCTTTTTATTATTTATTTTAAAAAAGTATCATACTTTTGCAGAACGAATACAATTCGTAAGTAGAGTTACCACAGTGCACTCTTTTGTATCCTACTTACGTAACGCCATTACATGTATTCTGTTACTCCACAGCCCTGACTGTATACTGTTATTCCTTTTAGTGGTCCAGATGCACCCATTTTTGTAAAACATCTTTAATGCTAATCTAAAACAATAAGAATGCTCTCCATTACAAGATCTTCAAATCGGTTACTTTTGTTCCAAAATCAGGGCATATTGACACCAAAAACAAAGCACTGACGGCACAATAAACATGAGCATACACACACATGTCTGTCCAGCCCCAGCACTGCAGATCCTCATCCTTGTCAGAGACACTCATTCCAGGTTAGGCAGACACATGTCATAACAAAACAAATGAACTTCCTGTTTAACCATCAGGTCAGTAAAAGTTTTAAGGCCGCCCTTTTTTTCACACATTTAACCTGGACTCTGATCCAGCCTTCTAAAAGCTCAACAACAGGGCTTACCAAGCTATTATTAGGAGGCTGACGTTCAAATATCCCCAGTGTGGTGCTAAACGTCACTCGTTCTTGTTGTAAGCCTCCCTGGAATAAAAAGAGCAGTCTGCACACTTGTGGTAATGTGATCTGGATGAGGAATTATTTAATGGTGTGGCTCCTAAATATACAGGTAAATGCCTTCAGATAAACACCTAAGAAAAAAAGCAGTACAGTGGTACCTCTACTGACAAATGTCTCTTCATACAAAAGTTTCAGGTTACAAAAAACCTGAACAGCAAAATATTACTTCTAGCAACAAAGGAGTTTCAGGATATAAAGTAGAAAATACAGTTCAGTATGTGCTGCCATTTGCTCCTCCCAGAATTCTACCTGGCAATCCAGTGCGTATGCTGTAAAGTAGGCTTAAACGTATTTGCTCAAAAGTGTGTATTTCTAATCAGATTGTATGGCCCTTTTTGGCTTCTCAGGGTTTACCTGTCTTTGTTTAAAAGTGTTGGTACTGTCCCAGAGGGTCAGAGGGAGTTTATTTTCTTTCTTTGTCTCAGTACTATTCCACCCTTGTGACTTCAATAAAACACAGCGCAGAGGGGGAAGGTTTTTAGAAGGAGCGCGGCCAGCGAGACGAAAGCTACCTTCTCCAACTGCAGTTGTCTAGAAAACTCTAAAAGTCTTTGCCTGATTTTCCTTCTATGATTAGTCAATATTTTGTAGTTCTCCCATAGTGGTCCTTTTAGACCCAACAATGTGTAAATCCACGCATGGTATCGGTGTTCCCATTAAACTCTGTAGACCTGGCAACTTGATGTGTATGCATAAATCCAGGCATGCTCTTTATGACCAACATGACTAATCAAGGACAAGCCTATACAAAAATGGATGTCTGTTTTTGTTTTTTTACAAGCGTTTAATGTCCAACATCCATTGCAGCCTGGTCATCCTGGAAGGGGGATTACCTCATGTGTGGTCCCTTCTTAAGGTTTTTATATTTAACTCATGTTGAGGTTTTTGAGTTTTTCTTTGCCCGCATGTAGGTTTTAGATCAGGGGATAATGCATTAATAGTCTGTACAGGCCTTTGAGACTCCTTGTGATTAAGGGCTATACAAATAAGCATGACTTGACTTGACTTCCCTTCCCGACATGCATGTAATATTTTTATTATTTCCGTTGTTATTCATTTTTTTACATTATGTGCTTCTCATTTTATGTTTATTGGGTGGTAATCTAATATTAACATGTATTTGTTTCATGTTCTGATGCTTTTAGTATTTTTTTTTTAAATTACTTTTGCGGGGCTTGGAACGGATAAGCAAATTTTCATTCAAAAGAGGTCGTACAAATGTTTCAGGGTTCAAAGATATTTCCGGAACAAATTAAATTAATAAGTAAAAGGTATCATTGTACTGTATACTAATATATATTATATATATCCTTTTGGAATATGGTACTTTTAAAAAGAAGACAATTTGTATTTTTCGAGCACTAGATGTTGATGTGAGCGGCACGGCAGAAGAGCTTCCTCCGGGCACTCCGGTTTCCTACCACATTCCAAAAACATGCATGTCAAGTAAATTGGCCTTTTAATTAAGACAAGAAAGTTTGATCACCTTACCACAATTTTAGCAAACCTGCATTGGCTCCCTGTTAGCTTAAAATATAATTTTAAGGCTCTGTTGGTAGTATACATAACATGCATGGGCTTGCTCCCTCATATCTTTCAGATATAATTTCTCCCTATATTCCGGTCCGGAGCCTTCGCTCTGAAAATGCTGGTCTACTATTGATCCCAAGAGCCAAGAAGACATCCGCAGGTTCGAGAGGGTTTTCCAGTCGGGCCCCGGTGCTGTGGAATGCTCTTCCCCCTGAGATTCGATCTGCAACCTCAGTGGAAATGTTTAAATCGAAGCTTAAAACACACTTCTATTCTATAGCATATGAATAACCTATATTTTGTGTTTACAATATCTGTGTATTATTTGCCCTCATGTAGGTTTTAGATGAGGTGATGGTGTCATAATAGTCTGTGGTCTGTGCAGCCCTTTGAGACTCTTTGGGATTAAGGGCTATACAAACAAATATGACTAGACTAGATTATATTATTTAGTGAATAAAAGTTATTTGTACCACTAGGAGGCGCTAAATTTCACTCAGTCCCTCTTTTGGGTACCCAGAGCAACAAGATGACAATAATGTCACCAACTTTAAGTGAGGTTCGTGTTATATAAAATATTTTTACCACTATGGGGTGCTAAATATTACACACTGACCCATAAGTCAACTTTCGGGAATACATTGATCGTTCTATTCCACTCCAAACAGTGTATTGATAACGTCTGTTAGTAGTGTATTTATATCAGAGAACCATTCTAAAACAAACAACATTAATATCAATGTTACCTAAAGGAAACATTAATAAGTAATGATTATCACGCCAAAATGCATATAGCTGACACTTTTTCACATGGCTTGCGGTATTTAATTTGGACCCGGAGTTGTTAACCAATCATGTGAGGGCAATCGTGGCATAAGGTCAAAGAACATCCAATGAAAATGCAGTGGGCGGAAATTCAAACAGTGGCTTCGTGTTAGCAATTAGCATGATTAGCTATTGCTTTCAATATACGTACTTGGGACAATACGCGACAAGGAATATTAAACTGTTCACTTCTCAAGTTTGTTGACAGATTCGGGATGAAACAGCAGCTAGTTAATACAGAACTGAACGGCCTAGAACACGAGGTGTAATAAAATTAAGGAAATAAAATACACATTTCAATCAAACAATATTTTTGAAAATTAAGATCTGACTAAAGTGGAGGGAGCGAGGGGGCTGGGGATCCTCTCCACTCCATCTCTACTCCCTAAGAGACAGCAAGGCAAAGAAAGGGGGGTGGGAGACCGAAAGGTCTCGCAAACCCTAGTTATAGGGTCACTAAATGTGAGAGGATGTGGAAGTAAAGCGACTGAGTGGAAGAAAGAGGAGATCGGAAGGATGATGACTAAAAGGAAGGTTGATGTGTTAGCCTTGAGGGAAACAAAGATGAAAGGGAAGGGTGAATTACAGCTTGGAGGTATGTATGGTAGAAGGTCTGGAGTTGCAGGTGGACATGCTAGAGAAGGAGTGACTGCTTGTGAGTGAGAAAGCAAAGGAAAAACTGGTGGAGTGGAAAGAGATATCGTACAGATTGATGTGGGTGATGTTGAAGTGGGGTGTAGAAGTATGGATGTTGATAAGTGCATATGGACCTGGTTCAGAAAGAAGCGCTGAGGAGAGAGAGGAGTTCTGGAAGGACTTGTCCAAATGTGTGGCAAGTGCGAAAGAAGGTTGGAAATGGTGACCTGAATGCTAGAGTGGGTGATGAAACGGTTGAAAATGTGATTGGTAGATATGAAGTACCAGGAGGAAATGAGAGTAGGAAGAAATTGATTGAGTTATGTGTGGAAAATGAGTTGGTGATTGGAAATACTTTGTTTAAAAAGAGGGACGTGAATAAGTATACCTTTGTCAGAGTGGGTAGTGGCAAGATGGTGGACAAAGCACTGATGGATTATGTAGTGGTTAAGAAAGGGATGTTAAGTAGATTGTTGGATGTTCATGTTTACAGAGGTGAAATGAGTGGTATGTCTGATCATTTTTATGTGGAAGGAAAACTGAGAATAGTTGGATCGTGGAGGGCTAGTTATAAGAAAAGTGTGAGGGAAGAGGTGAAAATGTCAGAGTTGAATAAGGCAAAAAAGGAAAGAGTTTAAAGAGAGGATAAAGGAAGAGTATGAACGGATTAGTAGAAGATAAATGGAGAGTGTGGAAATTGAATGAAAGTGGTTTAAAGAGGCAGTGTTCAGGAGTGCAAAAGAAGTGTGTGGAATGAGAAAAGTTGGTCGAGGTATTAGGAAAGGAAGTGAATGGTGGAATGATGAGGTATCAAAGGCTGTGACAGAAAAGAGACATGCCTTTGAGGAGTGGCTGCAAGACAAGAGTGGCGATGCGTACGAAAGATATAAAGTGAAGAAAGGGTTGGTAAAAGCGGCAGTGGAAGCAGCGAAAAGGAAAGCAAATGATGAATGGTGTCGGAAGATAGGAGTGAACTTTGAGGAAAGGAGAAAAGTGTTCTGGAAAGAAGTGAAAAGAGTAAGAAACAGTGAGTCTGGAAAGGAAGAGAAGGTGAAAGATAAGGATGGTAGATTGCTGGTTAGCGGTAGTGCAGTCAGGACGAGATGGGCAGAGTATTTTGAGGAGTTCCTAAATGTGGAGGATGGGAGAGAAGTGAGAGTCGAGGCGATCGATGGTATGGAGAGAATGCCTGTGTTGGGTGATTTAAAAGTGAAGCTTGTGGAAACATGGGAGGTGCAAGAGGCAGTGCAAGAAATGAAAGGGGGGAAGGCACCTGGGTTGGATGGTTGTACTGCTGAATGCCTGAAAAAAGGTGGCACAGCTATGATTGACTGGTTAGTACGCTTGTTGAATGTATGCTTATTAAGTGGTGTGGTTCCTGTTGATTGGTGTAGTGCATGTGTGGTGCCATTGTATAAGGCTAAAGGTGATAAGTATGAATGTAGCAATTCGAGAGGTATCAGTTTGTTGTCTGTGTGTGTAAGCTGTATGGAAGAGTCTTGATTAAGAGAGTGAGAGAAAGAACGGATGAGGTGGTGATGGAAGAGCAGAGTGGTTTCAGGAAAGGAAGAGGATGTGTGGATCAGGTGTTTGCAGTACGACAGGTGTGTGGGAAATATTTTGCAAAAGGTAAGGATGTTTATTTGGCTTTCATGGACTTGGAAAAGACGTATGACAGAGTTGATAGAGAGGCGTTGTGGCAAGTGATGGTGATGTATGGAGTGGGTGGAAAGTTGTTGGAACCATTTAAGAGCATGTGTAAGAGTAGGGGGTGAGACAAGTGAGTGGTTCCCTGTGTTGACTGGTGTGAGACAGGGGTGTGTGATGTCACCATGGCTGTTTAATGTGTATGGATGGTGTGGTGAGAGAGGTGAATGCAAGAGTATTTGGCAGAGGTGTAGAGATGATGGACAACAGTGGAACAGTGTGGCAGGTAAGTCAGTTGTTGTTTGCAGATGACACAGCGCTTGTGGCTGATTCTGAGGAAACATTGAGAAGGTTGGTAACGGAGTTTGGAAGAGTATGTGATAGGCGTAAGTTATGTGTCAAGGTTGGGAAGAGTAAGGTGATGAAGTGTTCACGTGATGGAGTGGGCATGACGTTAGAAATCAGGTTGCATGGACAGGTCCTGGAAGAAGTTGAAAGCTTTAGGTACTTGGGTTGTGATGTGGCTGCAGTTGGTGGAATGGAGTGCGAGGTATTGCACAGAGTGAATCAAGGAAGCAAGGTTTTGGGTGCTCTGAGGGGAGTGATGAACAACAAGAGTATGAGTATGGATGTTAAGAGGGGACTCTATGAGAGTGTGATTGTGCTGACTGTGTTGTATGGTGCAGAGACTTGGAGCCTGAACGCAGATTTAAGAAGGAAATTGAATGTTTTTGAGATGAAGTGTTTGAGGACTATGTTAGGCGTGACAAGATTGGATAGATTGAGAAATTAAATTGTGAGAGACAGAACTGGAGTAGTCGTGGAACTGAGCAAGCGTGTTGATAAGAGGGTACTCGGTTGGTTTGGACACATGGAGAGGATGGATGAGGAGCGAATGTTGAAGAGGATCTACAGAGCAGAAGTCAATGGAAGGAGACCAAGAGGAAGGCCGCGATTGACGTGGATGAATGGTGTTATGAGTTCACTGCAGGAAAGAGGTCTAAATATAATGGAAGCTAGAGCTCTTGTTGGTGATAGAAAGGAGTGGAGATGTGTTGTGAAAGGATAGTGGGATTGTGGACGCGTTCTTAAGGATGGGATGGGCACCCGTAGGATGCAGCAGAGGTAAGCCAGTGAAGCTGACGGGCCCTGCTATTGAACAAAAGAGTGTGTTGTGTCACCCTGACCCGAGTGACATGGCCGCTTTCTGGTGTCCCGTTTCATCAGGAGGAACGAAAGCATGACCAACTTAGGTGCCGAGGTGCCTAACTTGCTTGGGTGTTTGGGCGATTGGGTTGGCCATGGTCCAAAAAAATTTGTGTGTGTTTTTTTTTGTTGCTATTTTTTCCCTTTTATTTTCTTTTTATTGTTTGTGTTGTCTTGCTGTCGGTCACCCCTCTTGAGGGCTATGACCAAGGTAGATAGATATATAGAAGATCTGACTGTCACTTACCAAATTCCACGGTGAAGAACAAATCATTGAAAATCCGCCTTCAGTCAAACATGGACAATCTAAATGCCCGAGAATATGTTACACCGTCTTCTTCGTGATTTTTAGAACACCACTACCTATCACTTCTGTGTGGTTCACGTTGTAACTGCATCGAAAATTATTGTTCAACGAAAACCAGGGTTTGCTAAAGATTTGCACATTGTGTGACTGTCTTCTTTTCATTTAAATAGCTTTCTTTATTGTACTTTCGCTGTCTTTTCTTGTCACACAAAGAAAATAATTGAACAACATTTGAAGATACAGTAAATCCCATGCGAGGCAAAGGTGGATGTGAACGACATGGAGCGTCGATACTTACCCGGATGTAACCCGGATGTGAAAGCATCCAGCACGAGGAGTGCCATTATCAGCAATTACACGTGAGTCCCGAGGAAAACAAAAAAAAAAACGGTTCGTCTTTATATTTATACAATGAGACGCTAAATGCAGACATTCAAAAAGACTGTTGTCACTCAAACAGTATTCGTTTGTTAACTATTTTTTTCTCCCATACAGATTTCCCAAGTCTTAAAATAGTTTGTCTTTTACAAATTTTACTGCGCCACCTTATGCTTCTTTTGTTTATATTAACTTCAGGTTTCATTTTTATTGGTCCACTCGTTTAGTTGTATGTGTTTTTAATCACAATAATCAAAATTATTTAACATCGTTCTCTTGTGTTGATCACGTAGTTCAGGGGTGGCCAACCTTTTTCAGTCTCGGGCCGAATTTTAAACCTTCGTCAACAACGTACGGTGGTACACATAGAACGTACTTTGTGGCATTTTGTGTTACTGACAATAAAGGGAATTTTGGATATTGTTAAAAACAATTTCGCCGAGTGGCGAGTCTCAGATGCGATAAATCGGCAATAAGAATAAAATTGTGTAGACCTATACAATCCTCGTTTGCATCGATTAGTACATTTACATACTGTCTTTTACACGTACGCGTTACATATTTCATCTTTTTTATTTGTCTATAGATTAATTTAAAATTGAAAAACTAGCTCATACGTTTTTTTTTTTGCATTTAATTTGATAAATATGTTCAGAAATTAAATGATACATAATTGGACGTTAAGCAATTAAAGTGCTTATTCATTTTATTTTTACTCATTCAATGTCAGATGTTTCTTTCCCAAGTTTTTGGACTCAGGTAAGGTGAAGGGGGGTCCTCGGCGTTAGTTTGCAACCCCCCCCCCTTTTAGGTGCGCCTTATAGTGCGGAAAATACGGTACTAAAACCAAGCGAATCATTTTCTGAATCAGTCACATGGTACACTTTGCGGGACTTCTAACGTCACCGCTTACATCATTAACGCACACCTCGAAACGCGGTTTATTAACCACTCATCCAAAATACTCTGCAAAATTTTCAGGGATACGAGCCGAGAAGAAAATCCCCACAGATTGGTTTACATTAGTTTGTGCATCCCTGATGTAGTTCATTCTTCTATTCTTCCAGACTCAGATCCTACAACAGACTCAAATCCTACAATGACATCATTAGCCTATCAGCTAAAGCGCCTGTCGCTTCCTCAGAATGACCCCAATTTATTATCCCGTAAAGAGGTTGCCTCGCTTCTCTTTGACCCAAAAGAAGCCGCTAGCCTCGACAGAAGCACATTCTATGCCCTAGGTGAGTACCTTTCCTCAATTACTCTTCTTTGCATTTTTACTCCCTGAAACCATTTCATTTTTTCTCGATAGGTTGCACTGGCCTAGAGCAGCTCATAGGGATTGAACCGGCCTTTATGGAGTTCCATGGCTCACTTTTCAACCGTGCATCAATCACCCTGGAACGTAGTGTCCAGTCCAAAGATGTCAACAAGAAGCTGGATGATGACATCTCTCTATTCCTCACCCGCGTCTCTCCATACTTCCTCCTAAAGCCAGCACACAAGTGCATTGAGTGGCTGGTGCACCGGTGAGTTTTGGTTTAAGTATGACATTGATCTCCAGTAGGGGTCTAAAACTGTCCGACCACAGGATATTAGTTTGAGGCCCCAGACTCAATATCAAAGTCCAAGAGGGACAGAGAGTGTATTATTAAGCGCCTCCTGGTGAGACAAAAAAAATTATTTAAAAACCAAGTACTGATTTTAAGAATACGCCAAAAACACAAACTATTAAATAAACGTCTTATTTTTAAATAAATGTTTAAAAATACTCATGATTTACAGAAATTTGCACTTATTTTACATAGCATTAGCCTTGGATGGAGCTGGCATCATTGTCGCTACAAGTACCCCAAAAACAAAAATCCTTTTTTTCCTTGTTTTTGTCTAGCAT
Organism: Urocampus carinirostris; assembly: GCF_059441175.1. Classification (NCBI taxonomy): domain Eukaryota; kingdom Metazoa; phylum Chordata; class Actinopteri; order Syngnathiformes; family Syngnathidae; genus Urocampus; species Urocampus carinirostris. The sequence goes on along the minus strand of NC_142367.1, from coordinate 1,985,204 downwards.
TTTTCTCATTCTTTGATCTTTTTTCATCTGTCTTTGTCTTTTTTATTTCCTTTTCCCTTTTCTTTTTCTCCCTTTCCTAAAGACTGAGCAAAAAGAATAAGAAAAAAGGGGTTTGGTCACTTTAAGTCTCTAGTTGGCTTTCTTATGAGCGTTCGTTTTCGGTTGCACGGCACAATAAAGTAACATCTCGTGGTCAAATAATACACGCTGTCCCATTTTTTGTAATTGCAGCCCACTCAAATTATGAATTAATTTATCACTGATTGATTTTTACATTAATTATTGATATTTTTTATTTTTTATTCTTATTTTGTGTAGATTTTTTTAAAGATATTTGAGAACAGTGAATTTTTTAAAATCAAAAGTTTTCTTGTGGAAATCCCAATTCAGCCCAACCTCACCCAGACCCTAGCTCCGGTGGCCCTCAAGTCAATTGAGTTTAAGAGCCCTGATCTAGAGCTTGTAATATCCAGATATTGAAGCTTACTTCTCTCTGCATGCAGCTTCTACATTCATCTGTACAATGTTGACTGCCTGCTGGCTTGTGTGCTGCCTTATCACCATACCAACACGTTTGTCCGAGTTGTGCAGCTCCTCCAGATCAAAGATGGCACACACTGCTGGAATTGGCTGTATGCTCTGCAGGTGAGAAATACTGTTGTCCGCCTGATTAATGTTTATGTTTCAGCTTCTTGGTTAATTTATGTCTATTTGGTTTGTTCTTGTTTGGTTGTGTAGAAAGCTGGTGTGCCGTTGGCCAAAGGGACTCTGGTTACCCACTGCTATTCTGACCTGAGCTTCATGGACTTCATCTGTAACATGGTCACTAAATCCATTCAGGTAGGTAGCTATACTTTACACACTCTAGGATGCAAATGAGTGCAATATGTCAAGTACATTTTCATGGATTTAAATGGGGATCCCTGAAAATAGTATTAACATTATCTAGTGTTTCCCATATAATTTTACGAGACCCTGGTGGGTAGGCGGTCTAGAGGGCACCAGGGACAAAAATGGGTACATTTTATATTTAACTGACTGACCAATACATACAGTTGTGATCAAAAGTTTACATACACTTGTGAAGAACATGATGTCAGGGCTCTCCTGAGTTCCCAGTTATTTATACAACTCTGATTTTTTCTCTGATAGTTTTTTGTCACAAAATACATTCATGAGGTTTGGTTCTTTTATGACTTATGGGTTAACAGAAAAAGTGATCAAATCTGCTGGGTCAAACATTTGCACACAGCAACCCGAATTAGGAATTTTGGTGACTTAAAAAGTTGTGTCAGTAAAATGAGCTTCATAGCATAGCCTCTTAACTTCTTGTGAGTGATTATGAGTGACTACAACTAGTGACTCCTCTGAGGCCATTTTAATAGGGCTCATTGGATACAAACGCCTATAAACGAAACAATGAGAAAGTCAAATTATTGACTTGGACAAGTCAGGAAAGTAACTTGGAGCTATTTCAAAGCAGCTGCAGGTCCCAAGAGCAACAGTGCAAACAATTGTAAGTATAAAAAGATGAAACCTTATGGAAGACAGTTCTGTGGTCAGACAAAACAAAAATCGAGCTATTTTGCCACAATTCCCAGCAATATCTTAGGAGGAAAAAAGGTAGCAGCCATTAACCTTAAGTACACCATGCCATCGCAAGCACAGTGGTGGTAGCATTATTCGTTGAGGCTGTTTTGCTGCCAATGGAACTGGTCCTTTACAGAGAGTAAAAGGGATAATGAAAAAGGAGGATTACCTTAACATTTTTCAAGATAAGCTAAAGTCATCAGCCCAAATATTGGGTCTCCCAACAGGACAATGACCCCAAACACACATAAAAAATGCTAATAGAATGGCTTAATTAGGCTAGAATTAAGGTTTTAAAATGGCCTTTCTAAAGTCCTGACTTAAACCCCATTGAGAACTTGTGGACAATGCTGAAGAAACAAGTCCATATCAGAAAGCCACCAAATTTAACTCAACTGCACCAATTTTATTCAAGAAGAGTGGTCAAAGATTTAACCAGAAGTTCGCCAGAAGCTTGTGGGTGTCTACCAAAAGCGCCTAACTGAAGTGAAAATGGCCAAAAGGCATTTTACCAAATATTAGCGCTGCTGTATGTATGTTTTTGACCCAGCAGATTTGATCACTTTTTCTGTTAACCCATAATAAACTTATAAAATAATCAAACCTCATGAACGTTTTTTTGGGCCCAAGAACTAACTGTTCCAATCACTATCAAAAAAAAATCTGAGTTGTTGAAATAACTGACTGGAAACTGAGGAGAGTCCTTACATTATGTTCTTCACAAGTGTATGTAAACTTTTAACCACAACTGTATAACTAAAGCATATAACGACGTTTGCGATCATTTGGGGTTGCAGTAGCTCAGGAGCTAGCGCAGTCGTCTTGGGACCAGAGAGATCTTAGGTTTGATTCCCGGCTCTTCTGAGTTGAATATTTTTCCTTGGGCAAAACACTGTACCACTAATGCCCCTGATATGCAGATACCTGTCCTTGTTGACTCCACTATCGCTGTGCGTGTGAATGGGTAAATTGTGAGTTCAAGTCATTTTTACTTGTATATCCCTTAATCACAAAGAGTCTCAAAGGGCTGCACAGGTTATTACACAAACTATTTTTCAGACTATTATTACATCATCCCCGGATCTGGAACCAACATGAGGGCAAGGAAAAACCTGAACATGAGGAAAATGAAGAAACCTTGAGAAGGGACCGCACATGTAGCATCCCCTTTCAGGATTACCAGAGAGCAAAGGATGTTGCAATCACAAATAATACAGAGATATTGTCCTCGAAAAGTATAGGTTATTCATATGCTATAGAGTAGAAGTGTGTTTTAAGCTTAGATTTAAACATTTCCACTGAGGTTGCAGATCGGATCTCAGGGGGGAGAGCATTCCACAGCACCGGTGCCTGGATGGAGAATGCTCTCGAACCAGCGGAACAGTTCTTGGCTCTTGGGATCACCAGAAGACCGGCGCTCTCAGAATGAAGGCTTCGGACCGGAACATAGGGGGAAACCAGATCTGAAAGATATGAGGGGGAAAGTCCATGTATGATTTTGTATAAAATTAAGAGAACCTTGAAATCACATCTTAGGCTAACAGGGAGTTAATGCAGGTTAGCCAAAATCGGCCTGATGTGATCGGACTATTTTGTGCTAGTTAAAAGCCTTGCTGCAGCATTTTGTACCAGCTGAAGACTCTTGATTCTGGCCTTCGGGAGACCGGAGAGTAGTGCACTACAGTAATCAAAACGGGAGGTAACCAACGCGTGAATTATAATCTCCGCATCTGACTGAGACAGCATAGGACGAATTTTAGCAATGTTGCGAAGATGGAAGAAAGCGGTTCTAGTAATTTTCTTCACATGTGTTTGAAAGGACAGATCGTGGTCAAATATGACACCTACATTTTTAACTGAGTCACTCTGTGTGATGTGACATTTGTCAATGTTCACAGCAGTTTTTGAGAATAAGTCACGGCATTTAGATGGACCAATAACTAACATTTCGGTCTTTTCAGAGTTAAGACGCAAAAAATTGAGTGACATCCACTCTTTTATCTCAATGAGGCAGGCCTCCAAATTTCCACAGTTTAGTGTGGCAGATTCCTCCAACGGAAGATATAGTTGAGTGTCATCTGCGTAGCAGTGGAAACTGATATTATACTTGCGAATAATATCACCTAATGGAAGCATGTAAATGCTGAAAAGAAAGGGGCCAAGCACTGATCCCTGCCAAATTTAACACAGTGCGTCCTATCTGAGAGGTAAGATCTGAACCATGAGAGGACGGTTCCTGAGAGGCCAATCCATTTTTCCAATCGTTGTAGTAGGATATTATGGTCCACTGTGTCAAAAGCAGCACTAAGGTCCAGCAGCAGCAAAAGTGATGAAGCGCCAGAGTCCATTGCCTGTAGGAGATCATTGATTACCTTAATCAGAGTCAAGTCATGTCATTTTTACTTGTATAGCCCTTAATCACTAAGAGTCTCAAAGTGCTTCACAGGTTATTACACATGAGCAGTTTAGGTTATTGATCTGCTTTGGAGTAGAAGTAAGTTTTAAGCTTAGATTTAAACATTTCCACTGAGGTTGCCGATCGGATCTCAGGGGGAAGAGCATTCCACAACACCAGTGCCCGGATGGAGAACGTTCTCGAACCAGCGGAACACTTCTTGGCTCTTGGGATCACCAGAAGACCGGCGCTCTCAGAATGAAGGCTTCGGGCCGGAACATAGGGGGAAATCAGATCTGAAAGATATGAGGGGGAAAGTCCATGTATGATTTTGTACAATAACAAGAGAACCTTGAAATCACATCTTAGGCTAACAGGGAGCCAATGCAGGTTAGCCAAAATTGGGGTGATGTGATCAGACTTTTTTGTCCTAGTTAAAAGCCTCGCTGCGGCATTTTGTACCAGCTGAAGACTGTCTCAGTAGAGTGGTTAACCCTGAATCCTGATTGCATTGATTCAAAAACATTATTCTCAGATATGAAATTATTCAGCTGCTGTGCCACTACTTTTTCAAGTACTTTAGAAAGAAAGGATATGTTTGACACAGGTCTATAATTACATAAGCTTTCTGGATCAAGGTTGGGTCGTTTCAGTGTAGGTTTAATAACAGCGGACTTAAAAGCCGCTGGAACTGCACCTGAGGAGAGTGATATGTTTATAATATTTAGAACTGAATGTCCAAGGACCCCAAAAAGACCTTTAATAAGCGAACCTGGAAGCGGGTCGAACAGGCAAGTCGTCTGTTTGGACGTATTCACCACCTGTTTAAGGTTATCGAGTGACAGTTCACTAAATCGGGAGAAATTCCCTGGACAGCCACCATGTCGTGCATCTATAGATTTCATCCCTTTAGTATGTGTTGTATTAATACTGTCTTTAGAAATTTCCTCCTGCATGCATTGAATCTTCTTATTAAAGAAGACCACAAAGTCATGGGCTGAATGGGTAAAACTATCTGGGATAATCTGTTGCCTTGTAAGCGATGCTACAGTGTCGAAAAGGATTTTGGGGTTGTTCTTTAGTGACGCAATCACCTTCGAAAGGTAGGCTGATTTTGCAGAGGCAAGGGCCGCTTTATACTTTAACAAGCTGTCACACCAGGTTTGATGGAAAACTTCAAGCTTGGTAGCGCGCCATTTTCTTTCAGATTTCCTGCATTCTTGTTTAAGGGATCTAGTTTCATCAGTAAACAAAGGCGTGCGTCTTTTAGTTGGTGATTTAAGCCGTATGGGCGCTACTGAATCCAGGACACTAGCCAGGGTAGCATTAACCTCATTCATGAGTGAGTCGATAGAGCATTTGTATGAAGGAAAGGACGCTCCTGAAAGAAAAAAAACAAAGAGCTCAGAAACTGTGCCAGTGCTTATATTGCACCTGCTAAACCCTTCAGCTTTTTTAATACTACATTTAGCTAGCACCTCGAATGTAACTAAATAGTGATCAGAAATAACGGTAGTGCACGGTAACACCGTCATGTTTGAGGTTGAAACTCCTCGAGTCAGAACCAAATCTAGCGTGTTTCCATCTTTATGAGTTGGCATATCACCCAGTTGATTAAAACCAAATGTATCAATTAGAGACCGAAACGCAACAGTAAGTGAACTGAGTGGGGAGTTCATATGAATGTTAAAGTCCCCCATAATTATTATTTTTGTCTGCAAGCGCTTTGGAGGTTCTCATTGACTGAGTGAAGCGTTGTATAAATTTAGTCAATTTACCATGACCATTTATTACAGGGGCCTCCAATGTGGTGCCTTCCGCGGGCACCACAGTGTCCCCTAAAGACTGTTTTAAGTACACCATGCAGCAAATGATTATCCTTACAAGAAGATTGCAATGTAATTGTTATTTTTTGTGTCATAAACCTATCTGTTCATTTACATTTCCATCTCAGAATACACATATACAATAGTACAGGAATCCCTTGCTGTAACACGGTTCATCTTTAACTGTCTCGCTGCTTCTTAAATTTTTAACATGCATTGTGTTTTGCATTCTAATTGGCTAAATAGTTTCTAAAGGGTAGGTTTTAGGGAAAAAACAAATGTTTACAGGTATCGTGTACAATACTTTTATTTCATTAACAAATACTTGAGTCCATAGAAAATGTTCTGTGGTTTCTGTGTGAAAATTTTTAAATAAATAAAAAATTGTTTCTACTTCACTCATTTTGCCTATCACAGGTTACCCAAACTATAAAAAAAAAAGGGTTCACTCAATACAGTGTTATGTTGATTTCTTCCAGGCTTATTCGGGACATTCCAAAAGTTTCTCCCAGCTCCAAGTCATCTTCTCCTTCTACGCATCTGTCATTGTGTCTGCTCTGGATGCGGTTGACAAATTATCAGACACCATTGTTTCCAAACTGCTGCCATACGTACAAAAGGTAGAGAGTAATAATTATTTTTCATAACATCAGAGGCAATGTTCCCTCTAATTTTCCACGGGTCTGAGTGTTCACACAAAGTCGGTGAGCAACGCTTGAAACAACAGTGAGCAACCATAATCCCAAGTGTGGCAAGATAATTATCAAACATGTCCAAAACTTGACATCAAGTTACATTTAGCTGAATTTCCGGCAATGCAAAATCATTTTTCTCATTTGAATGAATTGACTCATGTACTATTGCAAAGGTTGTACGGCCTACAAATGTCGTTTGTTATTACAATTCTTTCACAAGATATCCATTTCTTTTTATTTCCTGAAATATTTTGTCGCATAATATTAACATTTTTGGGGGCTTATTTAGTCGGTTGTAAGATACAGAACTGTACTTAATCACATTTTTTTTGTGGAAGTACAATGTTGGCAACAAGATTCACTTGATATAATTGGAAATTATTTCAATGCAACACAAACTTTTTCTTCTTTTTTCTGTGTTTTTTTTCTACTTTTTTTAAATTCCTTTAAAAAAATCTCATTGTGTTTATTTTTTTCTGAGCTGTTACTTTTTTCTTTTTGTTCTCTATTTTCTTTTTTCCTACATTTCTTTCTTTTCTTTTTTTTGTGGCTTTTTTCTAAATTTTTCCTTCTTTTTTTCTCTTCCTTTTGTTTCTGTTTTTCTCAGCTTTTCACTACATTTTCATTTTTTTTTTTGTTCTATTCCCCCCTTCCTTTAAGTCATTTTGTGCATAATTTTACATACTATTTGGTCATGTTGGGATTAAACAACCTGAAGAGCCGTTTAGGACCCGAAAGAGCCGGTTCCTTTTAGTGAGCCGAGCCGAAGAAGTCTGTTCTCGACAAACTACTAACTTTACTCAACTTCGTTCTACTTCGACTGGACTTCAAAATACCGCATTTAGGACACAACGTCAGGGGAACCCATGTATTTTTACCTTCATGCACTAACTTTGCCTTAAGTCGCTTCTTAATTAGTAATTTTGAGCCCTCATTTTTGTGCGCTGGCTGGATTTTCTTGTGCGCTGAGAATGAGCGAGCAGTGCGCAATTGCGCACACGTGCAGCTTAGAGGGAACACTGATTAGAGGTAATGTTGGAAGAATGTAAAATAAAAAACTTTTTTGACAGAATAATAACTCAAAAGCTCTAACACTAATCAAATATGTGGACACTTAATAAGATTGTGAAAGCAAATCTGAATTTATAGTCACCTTCAAAAAGGGTGTATAGTTGTTTTCAAAAGTATAATTTTTGCTGTTAGGTTTTTACATTAATTCCTTTCCATTTACAGGGTCTAAAGTCAGACTTGGCTGACTATAAAGCAGCCACTTACATGATCGTGTGTCAGATGGCAGTAAAGGTGGTGTTGGAGGCGAGTTTGATCAACACGCTGGCGCTTTATATCAGCAAGTCTGTTCTCAAAGAACCCTTGTTGACCAAAGAGGGGCTGGGTTGCCTCATAGTCCTTCTGCAGAGTCAGAAAGAAGGCACAGCTGGGGTTAGGTAAGATGGAGCTACATTATTCAACATTCAAGGGGACAAGGGGATTGTTTGATCTTGCGCAAAATTTTAAATTGTTTTTGTCAAGCGCTGCGCGCACACATCACTATCCACGAGCATCAATCCTGACACTTGGAAATTTGCGCTTGGCAACTCACACCTCTGGGCACTTCTTGGAGGAAAAACAGGTTTATGTTTGATCATGGTTGCATTCGATCACTGAAAAAAAATCAAGCACCCTGTTGGAGAATAAATAGGTAAATAGTTTCTAAAATTTTATCCCCAAAATAAAGAAAAAGGCAGAAGCCGGCTCAGCGATGCCATTGATTTTGACCAAGCTCTGATGCCCTGTGCTTACTACAAAAACGTAGAGTGGTATACAATCAAGTTGTACTCCTACTACCAAGAAAATCATAAGCTCTTTTAAAGAGAAACATAAATTCTTGGAAATATTTCTAACAAGTAATGTTTGCTGATTGAATCATAAAGTGAGGCTCAAAGTGACAAACTATAGCTTCTATTTTTTATATCAGGCCGACAGCTGTCACATTTGGCTGTTATCGGGCCGATAACCATTGACTAGATAATCGGCCTGCGTTCCTAGTGTTTTGTATATGATACAAATTTACCTGGTTGAAGCGGTATTACCTTATTGTGTTTAGATTTTGCAGCCACATATGTTCCGTGACTGCACTGGCATCCACACTTCAACTCATGGCCATGACTCACGACGTGACACCTCTGCTGTGCTACCTGCTGCCTCATCTGGTCCACTCCTTATTTAGAAGCTCAGGTAAACACATAATCCAGCGCTACCTGCTACCTCATCTGGTCTACTGCTTTTTTACAAGCTCAGTTAAAAACATAAGACAAAGGTTTACATTTTGTTGGTCGAACAGATCTTCCATGATCTGCTACCTTATCATGGTGGAGGAGTTTGTGTGTCCCAATGATCCGAGGAGCTATGTTGTCTGGGGGCTATAAGCCCCTGGTAGGGTCACCCACCGAAAACAGGTTCTAGGTGAGGGGCCAGACAAAGGGCAGATAAAGACGCCTTATGACGACCAAAAACTTAGATCCACAATTTACCTCGCCTGGATGCGGGCCGCAAGAGCCCCCCCTCTGCAGGAGTCCGCTGGCGAGCAGGGTCTGGCCGGGCACAGCCCGAAGGGACGACTGGGGCCCCCTTCTCATGGGCTCACCAACTGTGGGAGGGGCCAAAGGGGTCGCGTGCATAGAGAGCAAGGTAGCATCTAAAGTAGGGGTCCTTGGGGCACCGATGCCCGGCCACAGAAACTGGCTTTTAGGACATGGAATGTTACCTCTCTGATGGGGAAGGAGCCCAACTTGGTGTGTGAGGTTGAGAAGTTCCGACTAGATATGATCGGACTCACCGCCACACAGCTTGGGCTATGGTACCAGTCCTCCTGAGAGGGGTTGGACTCTTTTCCACTCTGGAATTTCCTGTGACGAGAGGCGCAGAAACGGTGTGGGCATATTAGTTTTACTACCTCTCCGCGCCTGTATGTTGGGGTTCACCGAGAGGGTAGCCTCCCTCTGCTTTCAGGTGGGAGATGGGTCCTGTTTGTGCTTATGCACCAAATAGCAGTTCAAATTACCCACCCTTCATTGGAGGGTGTAAATGTAAATGGTCCACATTTATATAGCAGTTTTTTTTTTTTCAAGTCAATGAATACCTCCCGAAGCGCTTTACAATGTGCTTCACAATTTTCCCTTTTTACGCACTAACCGATAGCAGGGTCAGCCAAGCAAGGCAACTACTTGCCATCGGGGGCATTCGGGATTCAGTGTCTTGCCCAAGGACACTTCGACATATAACACAGAGGAGCCGGCAATCGAATTTTTTGATCCAAAGACCAGCGCTTTTCCTCCTGAGCCAATGCCGCCCCCTGTGCTCGAGGGCACGTCCCCTGGGGACTCCGTTGTACTGCTGGGAATTTTCAACGCTCACACGGGTAATGACAGTGAGATTTGAAGGGGCGTGATTGGGAAGAACGGCCACCCGGATCTAAACCCGGGTGATGTATCGTTATTGGACTTCTGAGCCCGTCGTGGCTTGTCCATACCAAACACCATGTTCAAACATAAATGTGCCCACATGTGCACTTGGCACCACCACACTGTGGGCCACGGTGCGATGATCGACTTTGTCCCTGCTGGCGGCTGATCCAAGCTATGGCCGTAATCTAGTCTGTGCCTGCCGTGGGGGCAACCCTCAGACCCATTGGTGGTCACCGGCGGTAAGGGATTTTGTCAAGCTGAAGGAGTCTTATCGGGCCCTCCTTGCCTGAGGGGCTCTGGATGCAGCTGGCAGGTATTGGATGGCTAAGCGGAATGCGACTTCAGCAGTGGCCAAGGCAACAACTCAACATGGGAGGAGTTTGGCATTGGATCTCTGCTTTTTGCTGTTCATGTGGTGCTGTTGGCTTACTCAAGCCGTGATCTTTATCTCTCACTGGAGCAATTTGCAGCTAATTGTGAAGCAGAAGATCGGCACCTCCAAAGCCGGAACCCTCATGCTCCTTCCAGGTTGAGGATAAGATCCTTTCCCAAGTGGAGGAGTTTAAGTATCTCCGGTTATTGTTCACAAATGAGGGTAGGATGGAATGGGAGTTTGACAGACTGCTCGCTTCAGCATCTGCCGTCATGCGGATTCTGTTACCAGTCCTTTGTGGTGAAGAGGGAGCTGAGCCGATAGGCAAAGCTCTCGATTTACCTGGTGATCTACTTTCCGATCCTCACCTATGGTCATGAATTGTGGGTCATGACCGAAAGAACACGATCCTTGATACACGTGGCTGAAATGGGTTTTCTCCGCAGGCTGGCTCTCCCTTTATACATAAAGTGAGAAGCCCAGTCATCCGGGAGGGACATTGTGTAGAGCCGCTGCTTCTCCGCATTGAGATGAAGACGGTTAAAGTAGCTCAAGCATCTGATAATGATGCCTCTCTCGGGGGATGTTCTGGGCAAGTCCCACCTGCGGGAGGACACTGGACAAGCTGGAGAGACTACGTCTTCAGGTTGGCCCGGGAAAGTCTTGGGATCCCGTCGGATGAGCTGGGTGAAGTGGCTGGGGATAGGGGGGTCTAAGCTTGCCTGCTGAGGCTCCTGACCCTGCGACTCAACTCCGGATAAGCGGAGGAAAACGGATAGATAGATAGATGGATTGAAGAGTGTAACATCCTTTTTTGTGTGTGTTTTCAACAGATGACGCTCATGTGCTGGAGTCTATCCTGCAGAGTGTCCCACTAACCAGAGGCCTGGATGCACTTGTGGCTCGGTAAACTTATTTTGGCCGTTTGAGACAATTATCAACCTGAAATTCACCAGTGCTCATTTTGTCAGAGGCTAGCCAGCCAGAAATGTGGATATTTGGGAAATCCAATAAATGGATCTATCTGTCTGTCTTTTGCTGTAGTTTGCTGCTAGATGAATACCTGAGTCAGACTGAGCTCAAAGAGGACAACATTGAAACCCTCAACCAGCGTCTGCTGCCGCTAGTGCAAATATTTGAGTCCAAGTGAGTGAAACTAGTATATTAATCTTTCTTTATATTACTAGTATACTATTACCGTTGCATTCAGTGTTTTGCGATTGTGGTCAGCGATGTTTTTCATCCGATCAATGGTTGTACAAATGCAGTAATATACCGTATTTTCGGACTATAAGTCAGTTACAGTGGGACCTCGCTACTTCGCGCTTCGACAGTCGCGGATTCAGAGCTTCGCGGGCCTAAAAAATAATAATGATAAAATAATAATAATAATTATTTCTTTTTATTATATATATATATTTTTTAAGCATTTTTGAAGGGGTGTCGCTACTTCGTGGTTCCATGTTCCCGGGTTCAGAGCTTCGCAAGTCTAAAAATAATAATAATAATAAAATAAAATAATAATAATTAAAAAAAATATATATATTTATTTATATATATATTTAATATATATATATATATATATTTTTTTTAAGTATTTTTGAAGGTGCGTCGCTACTTCGCAGATTTTCACTTATCGCGGGTGGTTTTGGTCCCCATTAACCGCGATAACCGAGGTCCCACTGTATTTTCATAGCCTGGTTGCGACTTTTACTCCGGTGAGACTTTAATGTTAAATTATTAAAATATTATTATAGCATTGAGTTTTGAATGTTATTACGGGGATATTATTTCACATGTAATATTCACACTAAACCGAAATAGGGTGCCCTAGGCCTGCGTTGATCATTGTAACCATGCCCTTTTGTGAGGGGACATTTTTCAGCACCTACTGCTAATTTATAAAAGCAACAGAAATGAGCTGAACAAAATGTACCAAAAAGAAAATCATATTCAAATCGTGAAATATGCAGCCAAAAACTGTGTTCGAGCAGCAGAAATAAAGTTTGAAGTTAGCGAGAAGCAGACATGATGATGAGTCTTGATGTAAGCAATGTAAAAGTGGAGTAAGGAAGCGTCGTTTTGTCTCCTGAGTTGGCGTAGTTGTTTACTGGTAAACGTGACAGCATTTAGTGATTTGGAGTGAAGCTGATAGTTTGGTAAGCATGTTCTTTATGCTATTTTTACCTGAATCACTCTTAATATGTTGCGTTGTTACTTACATTACCAGGCATATTAAACATGTAACGTTAGTATGGTGGGTGGATCCGCTAGGGTTGTAAGGTCACCATTTCCTGTGGTGTGTCTTGGGCAAGTACAGCCTGGTTGCTCCCATCCCTCTCCGAGCCATCAAATACCCTACACTTAATCAGCATGTTGTTCTCCATTTTATTTTTATTTTAAATTGCCTTTCAAGATGTCATGCATGTGTTTAGTGTTGAATTTTATCAAATACATTTCCCCTAAAAATGAGATTTATAGTCCTGATGCGACTTATGTGTTTTTTTTTTCATCTTAATTATGGATTTGGTCGATGGCGTGGCGGACCTGTGGCCTGAGGTGGTGCAGCAGCAACCGCTCCATGGTTTTCATCACGTGATGTCAGGGCGACCGGCCTGAAGTCGTTGAGTTCCTCAGGTCTTGATTTTTTTGGGACTGGGATGTTGCAGGAAGTTTTCCACAGCTGGGGGACCCTCCCCTGTTCCAGCATCAGGTTGTAGATGCGCTGTAGAGGGTCTCCCAGCTCCAACGCACAGGCCTTCAGCAGTCGGGGGGATACTCCACCTGGACCAGCTGCCTTGCTGGTTCGCAGCCTCCTCAGCTCTCCACACACCTGGGCTGCAGTGATCTTGAGTAGGGGATGTCCTCCTCCATGCTGGTGTGCAGAGGGGGAGGGACAGCTGCAGTACTCTGGGGTGAGAACGAGTTGGGGTGTTGAAACCTGTTAAAAAAGTTGTTTAACTGGTTAACTCCCCACATCTACGTCCACGGCCACACCCCGCTTGGTGCTGCAGCCTGTGATGGTCTTCATCCCTTCCCACACCTCCTTTATGCTGTTATTCTGTAGCTTTTTCTCCAACTTCCTACTGTACTGCTCCTTTGCTTCCCAGAGCTGGACTCAGAGCTCCCTCTGTACTCGTTTTAGCTCCTGCTGATCGCCATCTTTAAAGGCTCTCTTCTCTTGGTTCAGAATGCACTTGATGTCGCTCGTGATCAAGGGCTTGTTGTTGGCATAGCAGTGTACAGTTCTTACAGGAACAACATTGTCCATACAGAAGTTGATGTAGTCAGTAGTGCAGTTTGCCACCTCCTCAATGTCCCCACTGCTGAACTCTTGCAGGACATCCCAGTCCGTACATTCAAAGCAGTCTCTCAGCTCTGCCTCAGAAGACAATTTCCTGAATGAGCATGTGGTTGTTGGTAGCCTCCTCACTTTTGGTTTGTTAGGAGGTTTAAGCAGAATGAGGTTGTGGTTTCCTTTCCTTAGGGCAGGCAGTGGCGTAGCACTGTATGCGTCCTTAATGTTTGCAGACAGCAGGTCAATAGTCCTATTAACCCTGGTTTTGCAGTCCAAATACTGGAAGAAAGAGGGCAGTGTTGTATCCAGAGTCACGTGATTGAAGTCCCTAGAGATTAACATGACGGCCTCGGGGTGCTGTGTTTGTAGTTTGGCAACAGCGGAGTGGATGACGTCGCACGCTACTTCCGCATCAGCGCTCGATGGGATGTAAACAATAACAGCAATGGCGTGTCCAAACTCTCTGGGCAAGTAATAGGGACGCAAACCTACGGCCAAAAGTTCGACATCCAAAGCAGCAGATGGAAATTTTTGTGTTTACACCACCTCGTGTTCAAGAATACAGCGAGTCCGCCTCCTCTCCACTTCCCTCAGGCTTTTGTGTCTCTGTCTGCTTCTAACAGCGCAGAAACCGGGTAGCTCGACGTTACCGTCCGGGATGATAGATGTGAGCCACGTTTCTGTAAAGCAAAGCAAACTGCACTCCCTGTATGCTTTGATGTTTTTCAAAAATGTAAATTATTGAAACTTAAATTTTTTTTCGTTTTTGGTTCAGGTACTGTGGGGCTCTGGATGGTGTCCTCTCGGGTCACGTGACAGAGAGCAGTTCTGAACAGAAACGTCTCTTCCGCCATTTTCTCTCACTGTCTGTGAGCAGCGGAAAATTCCAGGTACGATAATGAAATTTGAGTCTTAAAAAATTGTTGACTAAAATTTGGGCTTGACAGATTGTGGGCGATTCAGACACGTCGCTGCTACTCAGCCTGAAGCACCCGCAACCCTCGCTACGAATCTCAGCCCTAGAGCACCTGAGGAGCCTTGCGTCATCTGGGCAGGTGTGTCTCAATAACTTTTGCATTTTCTTCTGATAATTTGCAGCCATACTAATTTCTGATTTTTTTTCCCCTCTCCACAGCTTCAGAGTTTGGACCTTGACTTTCTAAAAGATGCCATGATGGAGCGCTTGAAGGATGACGTGCTGGAAGTCGTCATTGCGGCTCTTCAAACTGTGGAGGTGAGTAACCTTTCATGTGGTTTTATCAATGCTTTAACCATGCAGTGCCCCCTCTTTATATGATATGAAGTTGTTCCCGAATAGAGATTTTATCCAGAATTCGTATCTTCAGCGAATTTTACCCATAAGAATTAACTGATGCCAATTATCGTATTTTCCGGACCATTGTCCCAGTTTTTTGTTTTTTTTTATAGTTTGGCCGGGGGTGCAACCTTTACTCCGGTGAGAGTTGTATGTGAAATTATGAATCTATTATTAAATAATTGAAATTGTATTTTTTGCTCTTCCCTTTGAGATTGGATCTGCAACCTCAGTGGAACTGTTCAAATCTAGGCTTAAAACACACTTCTATTCTATAGCATATGAATAACCCATATTTTATGTTGACAATATCTGTGTATTATTTGTTATTGCAACATCCATTGCAGCCTGGTCATCCCGGAAGGAAATTACCTCATGTGCGGTCCCTTCTCAAGGTTTCATTTTCCTCATGTTGAGGTTTTTGAGTTTTTCCTTGCTCTCATGTAGGTTTTAAAACAGGGGATGGCGTAATAATAGTCTTTGGTTTGCAATAATCGGTAGTCTGTGCAGCCCTTTGAGACTTCTTGTGATTAAGGGCTATAAAAATAAATATGACCTGACTTACATGATATTTTCACACCCAACCTCAAGATGGTGCTCTAGGCCTGTGTTGATTGAGCAGTTTATAGTCCGGAAAATATGGTAATATATTCCGACATTCCAAACGTTTCTTTTTTTGCCTTTTTGCTGTTTCGGTCTCTACTTTTCTTCACTTCCTATTGCCCTATTAGCTCGACTCGAAACACCTTCACTTTCTAAAGGTCTTTTAAAATAAAAACCTATCCAAGGGGATTTGTCTTTGCCTCCTTTTCAAAATGTTAGGAAAATGCGTAAAGCAAGTTTTATTAAAAAGAGCACGATGGTAGCATCTGGAAATCCTTGTAACTTGGATTTTCTTATGTGTGCCTGGCAAGAATTTTGCTCAAAAGACATCTCGGATTTCTCATATCTTGAGAAGCTCATATGTAGATGGGGCACTGCATTACGTTTTAAAGCTGATTAAACTGGACTTGGGCTGTTGATGAATAGAAGCTTAACAGCTTCTAGCTCGAGTAAAGGTTTCACTTTTTCAGCCTTAATTCATTCCTTTATGAGTAAACGTTTGACCGACCAAGTATCTTTTACCGCTGAGTGTGTGATCTCCGTTTTGTAAAGTAGTTATGAGGTCATTTTTGTTTTTTTAAGATGAGGATTCAGGCTTTTTGTTATTGGTCTTCTTATGCGATCTGCTACGAAGTGGCTCTTTAGTAGTAATTTGGAAGCCCAGCCCGGGAAACAGAAGTCTGAGTAAATAATTGATGATTTTCACATTTATTTGCGATTTGAATTAAATTGTGTGGCAGTGTTGGATAAAAGGTAACAACTCGTGTATGTATTAAATATTGCTGTTGTTTCCCAGGTGCTGTTTGACGTTTTGGACACTGACAGTGTTGTGTCCAATTTGTTGTGTCTGCTGAACAGAATCGACCAACCCCAGGCCAATAGCTGGTCAGAGTCCTATATTTTTCTTTATCATTTTCTTGATTTTCAACTTTAATTGGTGTGTCATTCTCCTTTGATTCCCTCTTGCAATTGCTTTTTATTATCCCTTTCTATCAGGTTACCAGTTTGCACAGAATGTGTGCGTTTACTGGCTAATTACCTGCGGGGAAGGCAAAGCGCCAAGCAAGTAGAGAAAATCAGCTGGGGGCTTTTCCCCTTCATGGTGATCACAACTTCTCGCACAGACTCTGCCCAGCTCCATCTGGCACAATATGTTGCCCAGTGCCCTGTTATTGCTCAGCATCCACTCACCATGAACTGGGCCAAAG